>NC_034593.1:21846010-21864194 GCF_900095145.1 Mus pahari
GCTGAGGATGCTGAGTGCTGAGGATGCTGAGGTGCTGAGGATGATGAGGATGATGAGGTGCTGAGGATACTGAGTGCTGAGGATGCTGAGTGCTGTGGATGCTGAGGTGCTGAGGATGCTAAGTGCTGAATATGGCAGCAGCCAGCAATGGCTTGTGTTCTTTGAAGAAGGAAATGCAAGCAGCAAAGCTGTCTGCTCCTGGTTTGGTTTGGTTTGGTTTGGTTTGGTTTGGTTTGGTTTGGTTTGGTTTGGTTACAAAGAATCTTTGCAACTTACACATGATACAATTTTGGAACTGTTAATTCACAGTTTTGTACATCTTCAAGAGTGACAGGTAGTTTCCCTTTAAGAACAGGTGATACAATTTAAAAAAAAAAAAAAAACTGAAGCTGCTCTAATTTGCTTTCATTTGCTGTGACCATAACATTCTAACCAAAAGCAGTCTGAGGATGGAAGGCTTATTTGGCTTACATGGGCAGGTCACAATATATCACTGAGGAAGCCAAGGCAGGAGCAAGAAGCAGATACCTGAGAGGAACGCTACATGCAAGCTTGCTTGGTCAACCATCTTTCTTTTTTTTAAATTTATTTATTATTATTTTCTTTATTTACATTTCAAATATTATCCCAAAAGTTCCCTATACCNCCCCCCCGCCCCTGCTCCCCTACCCACCCACTCCTACTACTTGGCCCTGGCCTTCCCCTGTGCTGGGTCATAGAAAGTTTACAAGACCTAGGGGCCTCTCTTCCCAATGATGGCCAATTAGGCCATCTTCTGCTACATATGCAGCTAGAGACTCGAGCGCAGGGGGTACTGGTTAGTTCATATTGTTGTTCCACCTACAGGGTTGCAGCCCCCTTCAGCTCCTTGGGTACTTTCACTAGCTCCTCCATTGGGGGCCCTGTGTTCCATCCAATAGCTGACTGTGAGCATCCACTTCTGTATTTGCCAGGCACTGGCATAGCCTCACAAGAGACAGCTATATCAGGGGCCTGTAAGCAAAATCTTGCTGACATGTGCAATAGTGTCTGGGTTCAGTGAGTGCTTTAACTTGCAGAGCCATCGTTCTAGTCCTTTCATTACTTCTTGTTCAGGAAGAGAGCTTCTAGTTCTAGGTGACTTGTTGTTCAGGACAATCTGCATATCTGTGTATATCTGTATGTGTACTGAGTATGAAATACTATAACCCGTAAGTGTTATTTAGAGTATCGAGTAGTTAAAGAAAAACCCAAAGATAGATGAATTAATTTAATGATGTTACTTTGAATCATTAAATCGAAAATGTTATAGTTTCAACATGCAATCTATGTAAAGGTATTACACATATTTTCCAGACTCGTTTTGTTCTACATCTCTCAGTTGGGCTTAAATGTTACATTTATAGCCAAGCTCAACTTGAAGCTTGTATTAGCTCCTTTTATCATGGCTGTGACCAAATCCTGTGTAGAAACAGCTTAAAGGAGGAAGGTTTTATTTTAGAGGAGAGTTTTAGAGGATTCCTGGCTGCTTGAACCCCTGGCATTGGGAGTATGTGGCTGAGGAAAGCTATTCACTCTATGGCTGATCAGGGATAAAGACTGAGACATGAAGCAGCCAGGGAGGGCATCACCAAAGGCCTAGCCCTCGAGAGCCCCATCCTCCAGCTCAGCCCCACCTCTTGAGTCTCTGAAATCCCTGAAGCAGCACCACCATCTGGAGAGCCAATGCTAGGCATGTGAGGTGCTCGAACACAGCAAACGTGAAGTTTCACGTGAGGGCTTGCTCTGTATTTAGCATCTGTTAATGTCAGAGTGAAAAGGTGATTTTTCCAGCCAAGCATGGTGGCTTCTCTCTAATCGCACAGCATGATGGAAGCAAAAGCAGAAGATTCATTGACAGTGTGAGGCCAGACTGACTTCAGTCCTGCATTCCAGATCAGTGGCTGCTTCTCACTGATGTACTGAGACTCTGTATTAGAAAAAATGGTTTCCAGACCCAAAGCTATTTACAGTTTGCTCAAAATAAAATGATCCATCTTGAAATTTAGATTTTCAAAGGTAAATAAGAACTTAAAGTTTAGATGAGCATGATGGCCTTGCCTGTAATCCTGACATGACAGAGACCGAGGCAGGAGGATCAGGAGTCCAAGGTCAGCCTTTGCTATATAGCAAGTTCAAGGTCTGCTTGTCCTATGTGAGGCACTTTCTGAAACAAAACAAAACAAACACCCACAAACCAAAACTAAAACACAAAACACAAACCCAAAGCATATTAGTCAAGGTTCTCTTGAGCAGTGGTATTCAACAAGTGTTAGCCTTTAATACACAGTTCCTTATGTTATGGTGACCCCAACATTTTGTTGCTACTCCATAACTGTAATTTTGCTACTGCTATGAATCATAATGTAAATATTCTGTTTTCTCATGGCCTTAGGCAACCCCTGTGAAAAGGCCATTTGACCCCCAAAGGGGTCACAACCCACAGGTTGAGAATCACTGCTCTAGACAAACATAAATATAGAAATAGTGTCTGTCTGTCTGTCTGTCTGTCTATCTAAAAGAGATTTATTGTAACAGCTTATAGGCTGTGGTCCATCTAGTACTATGATGACTGTCTACTAGTGGAAGGTCCAAGAATCAATAGTTGTTCAGTCCAGGAAGCCAGGTGTCTCAGATGATCTTTAATATATGCCAGCATCCCAAAGAAGTAAGCTCTAATGCTAGTGAAGGAGTGGACTTGCTATCAAGGTCAAGTGCAAGGATGTAAACAGAGAACTGGCTTTCTGCTTCTGTGTTCTTTATAGAGACGGATACAAGAAGGTGTGGACCAGATTAGAGGAGAGCCTTCCCTCTTCAAAGATCCAAACTAGAAGTGGATCTCCCCATTTGAAATTATTTAAGTAAAAATTCATCACAGGTGTGCTCAGACATTTTGGGGTTTTAGTTCATTCTAGATATAGTCAAGTTGACAACCAAGAAAAGCCATTACAAGAAGCAACCACAAAAGCAAAACAAAAATTGATATTGAAACTTAAAATGTAGTTCTTGCTTACATGGTTCTTTATATTGCACAGAGATTGAGCTCCCAGGTTCATTTCTCAATGATTCCAGGATACAGCCAATGTTACTTGGGAGCCACGAGACAAAGACCAGCACTGTGATATCCCATAGAAAGAAACAGTCTACTCATTCCTAACTGGGGAGGGAAGTTACACAGTGGAAGGGTGTAAACTTGGGTCATGTTACTTTCAGATAGAAGGAAGTTACTACACATTCTGGGCCTCAAGAGAAAAAGAGGAAGAGGATCAAGAAGAGGAGGAGGAACAGGGACAGCAGGAGCAAGGGTGGCAGTGGGATGGGGAATGGAGATAATGCTTCCAGAATGGCTTCATGGTGAGCTTCTATTAAGTTGTCAAAAAATGTAAGGTATAATTGAATATCTTCAGTGTTTACAGCAATACACTTTATTATTGCGTTTGTTCCTCAGTAAAATGACCAGGGAGATCTAGGGTCCAATCCAAGTCTTCCCATTCAAGCCCACTTTGTTTTCCATGTTTTCATCACCACCACCAGCAGCTGCCTTGAACCGAGTGGCGTCCCTGGGATGTGAGCAGCTTTAGCCTTAGGCTTTATACTTGATGGGACTAAGCCCCTGGCCCCTGCTTCAATAGTGCAGGTTCACAAACAGCTATTGATATCTAAACACCCACGGAAAAGTCTTAGAGAAAAAGATGGAGAGAGGGCTAGAGAGATGGTTAAGAGCACTTGTTGCTCCTTCAGAGGATCTGGGTCCGATTTCCGGCACCAGCATGGTATCCTACAACTGTTTGTAACTCCAGTTTCAGTGGGTCTGTTACCTCCTCTGAACCTCCATGTACACCAAGCATATATGTGATGCATAGACATATATAAGGGCACCCTTCAAGACACACAAAATATAATAAATAACTATTTTAAAAAATGTTTCAGTATATTAGCATCTAGAACTGAGGTCTCTGGTTCCTTGAAAAATATACACATCACAACTGCCCCAAACATATTTTTAAAATAAAAGGCACAATCTTATTAATGCAGATTGTTTGTACATTGTCTTGGGATCAATGTAAGATCACAGCAAAAGCACATATCCGAGAATCAATCCTCATATTCTCCTACTGTTTATCATATAATGCACTTGAGGAATGACTCTGAGCTCTGATTATCTTAGGCAGTCTTAGTATTTCTGGGTTTTATCCATTGAGCCCTAAGAAGAATTTGTTTATAACTTTTGGGAAGCTCTTTGGATCCGCTTTATGGTTTTCTTTTCCTTTGATGGCTTGTCAAAATTATGTGTCTGCCTCCAGGTGTCACTTTGTTCCATCTTGACAGTCTGCTACCTGTCAAGGATGCACAATTGTTCTTTGTACCCATGTCCACAAGCCCTAGGAACTGCTGAGTGGATCAGGCAATGAGTGAAATATTGGATTGAACTTATACTCTATCTTACCTCTCCATGAATCAAGCCCCAGTAAATCAAGGCTTTGCTCTGCCAGTGGTCTTTCAACTTTCAATATGTTTTGATTTAAGGGTACTGGTTTGTGGTCATCTCATATTTCATGAGATGATATCCTGTGAGTATGGGGAAGATCTAAGGCAAATAATCAGATGAAAAAGATATATAAAATACAAGCTAGAGAATCAAGAAGCAAGCAAGGGAGGACCCAAACACTGAACTGCCCTTTACAAGTGTTGAGATCACTAAAACTGCTATACTGCTTAATGTCTCCTCCAGTGACACTCTGGACTGACTGTCTGTGCCTGAGATTCTTGGTGAACATAGTCATAAAAGTATGTCTCACAAAATTCTACAGGAAAGACTTCCTTTCATTGCCTGTTTGTGAGATAGACATTTTCTCTGGTGCCAGAATTAATATACAGTTTTCCTCTCAAACAGGGAAAGAAAAGCTGAACTAAATTAGTTGTTTCTCTGCAGAATGATACTAAGATTTATCTTTAAAAGATGATTGTTTATCAGTGAACAGACCATATGACACTAAGGAAATGAAAATAAAATTGGCCACAGTTACCTCACAAGAGGTTTTCTTCATACCTTATTGGACTTCTCTTCAGTCTTTTATACACGTATTTTACAATCTAGTTTTAATTATGCTATATCTGGATTTGAGTCCTACTTTTTACATTGTAAATTTTACTACATTACTAGGTTAAGCATTGAATAGACTGCCATAAATCATTTAGTATATTTACGTATACTGGGAGATTTTTTCTGTGTTTGTATTATCTTTCAACACCCCCCCCCCAAAAAAAAACCACATTTGAGCTTTTATACTTCAGCATATACTTGGTAATTTCTTTCGTATAAGTTCTTAGATTTCAGTTCTGTCAGAAGCATGCAGGAGTGTCTACCATGACAGTATGTTTAAAGCAGACATACCATCCTATAGCTATGAAGCTACAAATAGCCTTCGCAGCAGCCACCCAGGACTACTGGGCCTCTACCGTGCAGATTGCATGATCCTGACATAGTGACACCACTCAGTTGACATCGGTTCTACTGCTTGAAGTTTTGAGTAACCTTTTGTCACAGTTTTCAGCTGTCAAACTGATGCCAGCCTAGAGTCACTTTGGGAAGAGGGCACCTCAACAGAAGAGTTGCCTCCACCGAATTCTCTCAATTACTGATTGATGTAGGAGGGCTGAGCGTGTGCCATCCATAGGTCTTGATGTATAAGAAAGGTGGTTGACCAAGCACAAAAGAAGTCACTAGATATGCACTCACTGATAAGCGGATATTAGCCCATAATAGAATACCCAAGATACATTTTGCAAAACACAAGAAAACCAAGAAGGATGACCATCGTGTGGATACTTCATTCCTCCTTAGAATAAGGAACAAAATACCCATGAAAGGATATAGATACAGAGACAAAATTTAGAGCTAAGATGAAAGGATGGACTATCCAGAGACTACCCCATCTGGGAATCCATCCCATCATCAGCCACCAAACCCAGATACTAATGCACATGCCAGCAAGATTCTGCTGAAGGGACCCTGATATAGTGGCCTCTTGTGAGGCTATGCCAGTGCCTGGCAAACACAGAAGTGGAGGCTCACAGTCAGCTATTGGATGGAACACAGGGCCCCCAATGGAGGAGCTAGAGAAAGTACCCAAGGAGCTGAAGGGGACTGCAACCCTATAGGTGGAACAACAATATGAACTAACCAGTACCCCCAGAGCTTGTATCTCTAGTTGCATATGTAGCAGGGGATGGTCTCGTCGATCATCAATGGGAGGAGAGGCCCTTGGTCTTGCAAAGAGTATATGCCCCAGTACAGGGAAATGCCAGGGCCAGGAAGCGGGAGTGGTAGGTTGGGGAGCAGGGTGAGGGGAGGGTATAGGGGACTTTCGGAGAGGAAACTGGGAAAGTGGATAGCATTTGAAATGTAAATGAAGAAAATATCTAATAAAAAAAAAAGAGCACTCACTGAACAAACATAAGGAGGACACAAGTTCAAATTTTCAGTACCTCTGTAAAATCCTGGGTGTGCCCTCAGCATAGGGTGCAGGGAATCCAATACAAGAGGGTTGCTGGGGCTTGATGGCCACCAGCCTAGCTCCAGGTTCAACAAGAGACCCTGGGTGAAGAGCAGGAGAACAAAGTTCCCAGAGTTAACTTCTGGCCTCTGGAGTATGCACAGGTCCATGCACCCACACACATGAAGGCATGGGCCTCATACATGTAAAAGACATACACACTCAAAGGAATAAAAAAAGAGGGGTTGAAAAAAAAAAAGGTATTCATGTTAGGTTGGCTGGAAATTTCCATGGCCTTCAAGGAACAAGAGTAAATCTACCTTCCCAGACAACTGGGCATAAAAACTGTCCCACCTAACTGTGCCACTTATTCCCTTTCATATTTGTCCTAGTTTATAAGGTATCGATAAAAAGGTAGGTGGTCAGTCATGGTGGTGCATACTCTCCCATACCCATGTGCAGAGCTGTGGGTGTTGGGGAAATAGGGGAGTGGGAGAGTGCCCGCTTCCTGCCAGAGTTCCAGTGCTCTGGGCAGTTGGAGACAGGAGGACTGAGCACACTTTCCACGTGGCCCAGGTGGGCATCTGGCTGTGTGAAGCCACTGACTCCACACGGTGGGTGATGGGCAAGAGACAGCCTCAGGTACCAGGTTCTCAGTCTCCAGCATCCCACACTGGATACAGTGGAGGAGCTGAGAACAGAATAGGGGCCCCGGGGCGGCACTCGGCCCTGGGGGGAAAGGAAAACAGGGCAGGCTGAGAGGCAGGCACTGGGTGGTTTCCACGCCTGCAAGAGTCCTTAATCCAGTCCATGGCTGCAGCTCAGGAAGGCCTTCTGGCAGGAGGTTAGACTCCTTAGGAGAAAGCCTATCCAATCGTTCAAGCGCTGTGGGCCTTCATGATCAGAGACAGTCTATGTTTGGTTTTAGAGCTTTATTGTAGAAAGGCAGGGGGAAAGAGAGAAGGTAGAAAGAGAAACAGAGCAGCCATGGCCACATGGTGGGGGGAGGGAAAGAGAAAAAGAGAGCTAGAGAGTAGGAAAGGTGAAAGCTTAAGAGAGCAAGGAGGGGTCAAACAGTCCCTCTTATAGTGGGCTTGGCTGTCTTGCTGTTGCTAGGAAACTGTGGGGAGGAGTCTATCCAGAATGCCAGACACTTGGGACATTTTCTATGTGACTGATAGCCACACACCTCTCCTGTGAGGGCTGTGGGGGTGGTAACATCGACAGGAGCCAGGATTCCAGGAGACATGATCTGTCCCATGGAGGTAGAAATTACCACCCACTGGGTCCCACTGGGTCCCACTGGGGTTCCAGACCTCAGATCGACTGGAGACTGGGCTGTCTGTGTGTAGCCCGTTGTCCCACACTCAAGAGATTTAAAACTCCCAGCACTAAGAGGCAGACGCAGGTGGATCTCTGTGAGGTCAAGGCCACCCTGGTCTACAAGCAAGTTCCAAACCAGTCAGGACTACACAGAGAGACTCTGTCTCCAAAAAACAGAAGGGAAAAGGAAGAGAAGAGAGAGGGAATGGAGGGAGGGCGGGGCAGGTCTTGAGTCCACTGAATCCAGTACTCATCCATACACTCAGCACATCTCACTGTAGACATGAAAAAGGCCGAGACATCCTTTATGTCTTCTTGATCTGACTAGGGCAAGCCTTTCTAGCCTCAGAACTACAGAATCTGCCCTGGTTTGAGACGGTACCAACAAAAAGCCCCACTGTGTGTAACAGGACCTTGTGGGACTACATGGGAAAAGGGATCTTAGGGAAGATTAAAGTTCCTGCTAGCATGACAGGAGACAAAGAGCACTGGGGTTTGTGACTGGAGTAGTTAGCTTTAGCACTCAACTTGACACAGCCCAGAGAAATCTGACAGACACTCCGTTGGGGGGATTTCCCATTCAGACTGGCCTATGGCATGTGTGTGATCAATTGTCGCCATTGTGAACTGGTGTCCACTGTGGGCACTGACATCCTTAGGCAGATGATCAAGGCTGTAACAGAAAGGTGAGTGAGCAAGCATCAGAAGGCAAGCCAGGGAGCATCACCCCTTCATGGTCTGACTTCCCTCAGTGATGGAGAGACAAAGTATAGACTGAAATAAAACCTTCCCTAAGCAAGCTGTTCTCAGCCATGGCGTTCATCACAGTGACGGAAAAGCAAACGAGAACTGTGGTTTTATTGTGAGGATGATGCACGTGTCCTCCTCATGGGAGAAGCTGTGGATACAGTGGGTGTATCTGTAACTAATGTTGGTCTCTTGAGTCACATTACCCTATAAAAACATAAGTGGTAGCAAATACGTGTCTGTGCTAATGCACAATAAAGACTCCATTAAATCCGGAATATGGCTGAAACAAAATGCTTGTTATGTATGTACTCCAGGGACAGAAAACTCCCTTGCCAGTTGACATACTGATGGGAAAAAATTACCTCAATACAATCCTAATTAAATAAGAACATTTAACTGTGTGACAAACCCACAGAACACAAGGACAATTGTGTGAAATTATATAAAATGAATTGGCTTTCTTGCGATGTAACCTGGACCTCAGTCATGATAAGGGAACTCATGTGCATGCTAAGGGGCTGAAACCAATCACTTATCAGAATTTCCTGCACCGTGTGACACCAAGTAAAGACTCTTTTCAATATAAATGTGACAGCGACTCTTGATTGACAACCTGTCTGGCAACCTGCCTCATTTAAAGTCACCTAGGAGACACATCTCTGAGTTTGCCTGTGAGAGGGTTTCCAGAAATGTGTAAATGAGGTAAGACGTGCTACCCTGACTGTAGACAGCAGTATCCTAGCACCACTCAGGTCAGACACTGACTACAAATAGAAAAGCCAGCTCAGCACAAACATTAAACACTGTCTGCTCCCTGGCAGAGGATAAATGTGACCAGCTAAGTTCTGCTTCTGCTATCATGATCCTACCTCAGGGTGGACACTACCTTCCAACCAAAATCCTAAATAAATCCTTCTTAAGTTGGTCTTATGCAGTACTATGTCACAGCAACAAGAAAAGTGACCATGACACAGAGCATGCCCCGTCTGGCACAGAAGTGTGAAGGATAGTCCCTGTCTCGAAGAGTTAGCACTGTCACCAACAGTGCTTCTCACGGTGCACCTCATTAGTGGCAAGGAAGAAGGATCCCTGGCACTCAGGTGGAGGTATGAGTTCAGGAGAACCTGAGAGGGATGTTCAGAAAAAAGATACAGGGGGACAAAAAGACACAAGGCTCGTCCATTGCATTTGGGATATGCTAACCCCTGCCATTTCCCAAATGTGGGGAACTTGACTGAATAATTTGTAATAATGGGGGAGCATGAAAAAAACTGAGCTGCTATGAAGTGACTTCATAGAAAGTTACATCTTTTAAAACCAAAGTGGAGCTGGAGAGATGGCTCAGCAGTGAAGAGCTCTTGTGTTCTTGCAGAGAACTCAAGTTCAGTTCCCCACCATCATGGTAGCAGCTCATGAATGCCTGTAACTCTGGCTCCAAAGGATCCAATGTCCCTCTTCTAGCCTCCTGTGTCACATTCACACGCACACACACACACACACACACACACACACACACACACACACAAATAAAATAAATGTTAAAAGGATTTTCAGTCCATTTTCTTTTCATTTCCCTTTCTCACAAGCATTAACATAGGAAGACCACTGTCTGGCATGTATGAAGACCTCTGATCCAAATCACCCCCCTCTTGGTATTTGGGGTACACTTGAGCCGGTAGAGTGCTTGCTGAGCAAACATAGAGCCAGGGTTCTAACCCCAGAGCTGAATTGACAAGACATGGACACTACATGATAAACAAGTGCACAGGCCGGCTTAGAATATGAGGCCTTACCAACAGATTGGGAAAGGATTTTTACCAATCCTAAATCTGATAGAGGACTAATATCCAATATATACAAAGAGCTCAGGAAGCTGGACCCGAGAAATTCAAATAACCCCATTAAAAAATGGGGTACAGAGCTAAACAAAGAATTCTCAACTGAGGAATACTGAATGGCTGAGAAACACCTGAAAAAATATTCAACATCCTTAATCATCAGGGAAATGCAAATCAAAACAACCCTGAGATACCATCTCACTCCAGTCAGAATGGCTAAGATTAAAAATAAAGGTGACAGCAGATGCTGGCAAGATGTGGAGAAAGAGAAACACTTCTCCATTGCTGATGGGATTGCAAGCTTGTACAACCACTCTGGAAATCAGTCTGGCAGTTCCTCAGAAAATTGGACATAGTACTACCGGAGGACCTAGCAATACCTCTTCTGGGCATATACCCAGAAGATCTTCCAACTGGCAATAAGGACACATGCTCCACTATATTCATAGCAGCCTTATTTATAATAGCCAGAAGCTGGAAAGAACCCAAATGTCCCTCAATAGAGGAATGGATACAGAAACTGTGGTACATTTACACAATGGAGTACTACTCAGCTATTAAAAACAATGAATTTATGAAATTCTTGGGCAAATGGATGTATCTGGAGGATATCATCCTTAGTGAGGTAACCCAATCACAAAAGAACTCACTAGATATGCACTCACTGATAAGTGGATATTAGTCCAGAAACTTAGAATACCCAAGATACAATTTGCAAAACACAAGAAAACCAAGAAGGAAGACCATCGTGTGGATAATTCATTCCTCCTTAGAATAGGGAACAAAATAGCCATGAAAGGATATAGATACAGAGACAAAATTTAGAGCTAAGATGAAAGGATGGACTATCCAGAGACTACCCCACCCGGGGATCCATCCCATCATCAGCCACCAAACCCAGACACTATTGCACATGCCAGCAAGATTCTGCTGAAGGGACCCTGATATAGTGGCCTCTTGTGAGGCTATGCCAGTGCCTGGCAAACACAGTAGTGGATGCTCACAGTCAGCTATTGGATGGAACACAGGGCCCCCAATGGAGGAGCTAGAGAAAGTACCCAAGGAGCTAAAGGGGACTGCAACCCTATAGGTGGAACAACAATATGAACTAACCAGTACCCTCTGAGCTCGTGTCTCCAGCTGCATATGTAGCAGAAGATGGCCTAGTCGGCCATCATTGGGAAGAGAGGTCTTGCAAACTTTATATGACCCAGTACAGGGGAATGCCAGGGCCAAGAAGTGGGAGTGGATGGGTAGGGGAGCAAGGGTGGGGGGAGGGTATAGGGAACTTTCGGGATAGCATTTGAAATGTAAATAAAGAAAATATCTCATTAAAAATAAGAATATAAGGCCTTGTCTCAAAAATAGAAAAGTAAAAATAAATAAATTTAAACTAAATATGTTCAAGTTTTACAAGAATTCGAAGTAGAACTTTTTTTTAAAAAAATAAAAAATGAAGACTTTTACCTTTTGCATTTCAAAGAAATAATCTTTTTCAAGTCAGATATACCCACTCTCCTCCTTGGATACTCACTGCCATTATCATAGTTCAGGCTTTCTGCATTGACTAGCATTCCTACTATTTACATTGCTCTTGTGTCCATCAGAGCTACAATAAATTACGATAGACAGAGCATCATAAGCAATAAATGAGTCTCTTAGGTTCTAAAGGATAGAGAGTCCACAGGAAGGCACCAGCAGATCCAGTGACTGTGACACTCCCAGGTCCTGGCTCCAGGCAGAGGCTTCTTGCTCTGTCCTTGCCTGGACAGCAGAGGCAGGGAACAAGCTCTTTGTGCGTCTTCTCTGAAGGGCGCTAGTCCCATCGTTAGGGATCTAAGCTCATGACCTAATTGCCTCCAAAGGCCCCACTCCTAACGCTACCCACCAGAGGTCCATGTTTCAGCACATGCAGCTTGACTCACAATTGTGTGTTCAAGCAAGCTCATTCTACAGGTTTTTCTTCTTACTTTGATCCCTGCTCCACTCCAGAATGAGAGCAACCTTTCATAACCTGTCGCTGTACTGCTTCCCCAGGGGCAGTGCTCTCCGTATGCAGTATAGGCTGTGCTTTCCCAGGGGCAGTGCTCCCCTTATGCAAAATAGGCTGTGCTTCCCCAGGGGCAGTGCTCCCCCTATGCAGTATAGGCTGTGCTTTCCCAGGGGCAGTGCTCCCCCTCTGCAGTATAGGCTGTGCTTCCCCAGGGGCAGTGCTCCCCTTATGCAAAATAGGCTGTGCTTCCCCAGGGGCAGTGCTCTCCTTATGCAGTATAGGCTGTGCTTTCCCAGGGGCAGTGCTCTCCTTATGCAGTATAGGCTGTGCTTCCCCAGGGGCAGTGCTCTCCTTATGCAGTATAGGCTGTGCTTCCCCAGGGGCAGTGCTCCCCCTCTGCAGTATAGGCTGTGCTTTCCCAGGGGCAGTGCTCCCCTTCAGTAGTATAGGCTGTGCTTTCCCAGGGGCAGTGCTCCCCATTCTGCAGTATAGGTTAGTCCTCCAGGAAGACTTCAAGACCCAACCCCTCTGAACTTCCCACCCCATCACCTAAGACGCCCTGCTCCAAGCATTGTCGTCTCAGTGGTGCCGGATACTATATTTGACCATCTGTCCAAAATCCCATCCCTTCTCTACTGTTTAACATCCCAGCTTAAACTGTCTCATTCTTTAAAACCTTTATCTACTCATTTCTCCTCACCTCCTGAGTTCAGGCAAATAAGCCATGCTTTTCTCTCTCCATACCAATAGCATGTCTCTATTATGTACGAGAAAGAATCGTATGCACAGCATTTGGGGAGCTGTTTTTGGAGCTGGAGACTGAACCCAAGGTCATGTACATGCTAAGCAAGTGCTTCACACACAGCTATAATACATATTTTTTTCCAACTATACTATAGATTTTCAGAGAGCAGAGAATTTTTCTTTTAAATCCTCAAGGGCCCTCCACATTTTCTACAATAAAATGAACTTTCCAAAATAGTTTATAGACAAGAATAAAAGTGGGGGAAACGGGGAAGAAGGAAAGCGTAAGCTTTTGACACATTTTCTAGAAATGAGTCTGTAGGTGTGTCACCCCTCTGCATGCCACTCTCTCCATTTGCAGAATAGAATAAGAATGTCAGATCTTCCTCATACAGGACTGTCCTCACAAACGTGAGTTAAAAGAATGACCACAAAATCCTAATTCTGAGTCAAGCCCAAGATCATTTCTGTTAAAAAAAAAAATATGTATTTTTAGAAAAAGAAAACTGGAAAATTTCCCTAAAATTTTTATTCAAAAAGCATTTATATTGAATAATGGTAGGGTGGATGATAAAACATGCTACAGTCCTAACTCTCCCCTCTTTACTGATGAGTTCAGCCACATCAAAATGCAATAAAGGGGATATGAGATTCCTGAGAATCATTCAAATGTGCATCAGTCATTTTCCTTCCACAAAATGAACATTTCTATTAAAATAGTACTACATGAAAATGAAATTTTAATGTGTAGCAAGATTCTCTGAAATCATGAGACCAACTAGTAAAAGGCAGACTTGATACTAGTTTTGGTTTTGCAGACCTGAAATGAGACAATGAAAAACTAAAATCAAAATAAAATCTTTTCCACAAGTGTAGAGTTTGAGTGTATGTTACTCAAAGACACAATAGTTAAGACTGTTAGACCCTTGTTCACAGTAAGAAAAGTGACAAAAACATTAAAAAGCTAGCCCCTTGTAAAGAAAGTGGATTTCTCAAAGAAAAGGTAAAAGACAGACTTAGAAAAACGTGTATGTGGACAGTCAGGCTCAGGCATTATTTCAGACAATAATGACCGCAGTGCTAGAAACAAACAGCATGAACTGAAGAACGCTGAGATAATAAGCTCCGCTAAAACTATCAGGGGACACGAATACTTACAGAGATCATCGTTATGAATTTCAACGTGGAAAGGGAGGAGAGGGGGAAAGGGTGGAGAGTGGAAGAGGAAAGAGGAGGAAAGACAGCACATGGCACAGGAGACACCCTCAGAGTGTGCATCTTGGAGCGCAGAGATGAGGACGGAAATAACTTCCCTTACACGCAGTGGCCACACAGTGTCACCCATGTTTCTGTAATGAAGACACTCTGGACAGCCTGAGCATGGTGGGCAGGCCTTGCCCTTCGCCCCCATTCCCTCTGACTAGCTAAAAGCCAATAGATTAGATTCCTAAAGCTGGTCACCAATGTCTAGTCATTTATTTGGCCACTTCCTCCTCCTAAAGTCTACTACCCAGGTCCAGCTATCAAAGTATTGGAGTCCAGTGGTAAAAAAAAAAAAAAAAAAAGCCCTGTCTTAGTCAGGGTTTCTATTCCTGCACAAACATCATGACCAAGAAGCAAGTTGGGGAGGAAAGGGTTTATTCAGCTTACACTTTCCAAACTGCTATTGATCACCAAAAGATGCAGGACTGGAACTCAAGCAGGTCAGAAAGCAGGAGCTGATGCAGAGGCCATGGAGGGATGTTTTTACTGGCTTGCTTCCCCTGGTTTGCTCAGCTTGCTCTCTTATAGAACCCAAGACTACCAGCCCAGAGATGGCACCACCCACAAGGGGCCTTTCCCACTTGATCACTAATTGAGGAAATGCTCCACAGCTGGATCTCATGGAGGCATTTCCCCAACTAAAGCTCCTTTCTCTGTGATAACTCCAGCTGTGTCAATTTGACACAAAGCTAGCCAGTACAGGCCCCTTGGACTGCCCTAATTAACATATCCAATTAAAATTAAATACCTAGTCCTAACACAGGGTTTCCTCTTTACTTTTATAAACCACCACTTTCCTGTGTGCCATACGTGTCTCCTCTCTATCCGGACGCAGTCCTTTGTCGCCACCCCACCCCCACATAACCCTCCCAGACAAGTTCCCCTCCTCCCTCTCCCTTGCTCCCTTCCCCTTCTCCCTCGTCCTCCCTCTTATTCCCTGCTCTCTGTCCCTCTGGGGTAATTAATCTCCTTTGTGCTGGGAATTTGGTCTAAGGGGTCCTGAGTAGATACGTTTCCTTTCAGTAAGTAACCCTTATAAAATCCAAGTGCACTAGAGGAACTGGGTCTCTCAATGGACCGTGAGGTCAAGAGTCACTGTTAAGGGAATTTCACCCGCTGATTATAATGTAGCAGGAAGACTTTCTTCTCTGAGTGGAAAAGGATGAGGGTGCAGAGCATCAGGTATAGGGAAAGCAAAGGAGAGAGAACAGAAGTCAGAGGGGGGAGGGGAACATCTCTAGGACATGCCAGAAACCTGGGACTGGGGTGAGGGGAGGGTCCAGGGTGTCTATAGGGGCAACTCTAGCTAAAACTCCTAGCAGGAGGGGATATGAATCCTGAAATGGACACTTCTTGTCACCAGGCAGGACTCCCAGGGGAAAGACAAGCACACCAACCCATCCACAAAGACTTCAACCCAAAACTGTGAGATTGAGGGAGCTGAAGAGGACAGGGACTCCACAGAAGGACACCAGAGTCAACTAACCTGGACACTCAGGGGCTCCCAGAGACTGAACCACCAACCAAAGAACAAGCACAGGTTAGACCTAGACCCCACACACATGTAGCAGATATGCAACTTGGTGTTCGTGTTGGTCCCCCAACAACTACAAAGGGGACTGACCCTGAATCTGTTGCCTGCCTTCGGATCTCATTCCTCTAACTGGACTGGCTGCCTTGTCTGGCCTCCGTGGGAGAGGATGCACCTAGTCCTGCAGTGACTTGTCATGGGGAGTCTCCCCTCTCAGAGGAGAAGGAGTGGGGCAATAGGGGAAGGGTCAGTGTGAGGGGGTTCTGGAAGGAAAGGGGGCTAATATTGGCATTTATAGTGGATAAATAAATAATTTTTTTCAGAAAGAGTATTTCACAAACAAAAGATGCCACTGTGAGACAGCCCAGCAGGTAGATATGCTGGCATGCAATCCTGATGACCTGAGTTCCGTCCCCAGATACCACAGGTAGTAGAGGAGGCCAGCTCCCAAGAGTTGCTCTCTAACCTCCATCTGAGTGTCGTGACATGGGTATGCTTGTGTATACACACACACACACACACACACACACACACACACACTAGATAAAATAAATATAAATATATAAAACTTTAAGAAAGAAGGAATCCACAAACGCTAAGGTGTTGGAGACAGCTAAGGAAACAAAGCTCTTGGCATCCAACCATGGGAAGGGAATTCTGATCCTCAAAACCCACATAAATACTGGGTGAACCAACCTACAATTCCAGTGCTTATAAAACGTGAAGACAGCCGGGCATGGTGGCGCACGCCCTTAATCCCAGCACTCAGGAGGCAGAGGCAGGCAGATTTCTGAGTTCGAGGCTGGCCTCGTCTACAAAGTGAGTTCCAGGACAGCCAGGGCTACACAGAGAAACCCTGTCTCAAAAAAAAACAAAAACAAAAACAAAAACAAACAAACAAACAAAAAACCATGAAGACAAGACACCTGAAGCAAACTGGCTATCGAGACTAGCCATTTCAGAAGGCTCTAGGTTCAATTGAGAGACTCTGTCTTGGTGAATAGGGCAAAGAGCACAAAGAAAGATCCCTGACATTTGTCTTCCATGAGCAAGTGAACACATGTACAATCACATCTCCATACACATGCTGTTGTATGGTATTTTCCTCTGAGATTAAACCTTTCATCTTAAAGGGAAAAGTAAGACACAGATGTGAACTCGGAAGTCATACAAAAGGATATTTAAGACAGGTGAAACAAGACCTTCGAAGGGGAGGCAAAACATTCTGTCTTCCCAGAAGCTCATTAGAACAGAAAATAAACAACTCAAGACAGCTTCAGGAAGTCCTTGAAACTGACCGGATTCACTAGTCCCTCCCCCTCCACCAGTGCATGAACAGTAAAGACTGCTGTGAATCAACCTCAGACAAGCAGGCTATAAGCAGCAGACAAGATAGGTTGCCTAGAAAAGGCTGAGATCAGCTGAACTAACTGGAGAAGACACGCTCCTGCCTGGTGAGCTGCCTGCAGACTGCAGTTGCTCCAGGTTTCCAGATTGGTGAGTTTTCACTCCGGGCTGGGATGGGCTTTGGGGAAGCACCTGTCTTGGAGTTGTTTCTGCTCCTGTCAGTAACTCCTCACCCATATATTGGTGGGGGTTTTTTTGTTTTTTGTTTTTAGCTATTTTATTGCGTTCTTATATCTCTACCTCCCTTCCAATTCTTATCTCACTACAATCCCTTCCACCTCACCCCTCCCCCACCCCCAGCTCAACACTAGGTTGGAGAGAAAGTAGGTTAGAGGGGAAAGGCCTTATAGATCTCTTTAGACCACTTCCTGATGATAGGGACACGGGGTCCTTTTGGCAGGTCTAGTCTTCAGAGTCAGAATATCTTCAACTTCTTGTCTCCTGGCTCAGGAACACTTGAGAAACAGAAACAGGGACCAGCAGTAGGGATAGCAGCCACCACAGGCCCTCTCGGGCCTCCCTCATTTACACCCTCTCCAGAGTCCCTAGAAGTAAACTACCTACAACTGGCAAAAGTCATACCCCCGCTAGTGCACGAGGCAAATCATAATCACCTTCTGAGAAGCTGCCTCTTATCCCACACCTGGGATTAAGACAAAATCATGGGGCTGGAGAGATGGCTCAGCGGGTAAGAGCATGCAACTGCTCTTCCAAAGGTGCCAAGTTCAAATCCCAGCAACCACATGGTGGCTCACAACCATCCTTAACAAGATCTGACTCCCTCTTCTGGGGTGTCTGAGGACAGCTACAGTGTACTTAC
>NC_034593.1:21864239-21866649 GCF_900095145.1 Mus pahari
TTTTTTTTTTTTTAAGAACACAAAATTCTTACTACACCCATATTCCTAAAAGTAACCTTAATAAGCCTCTATTGGAACACCAAGTTGTACTTCGGTGGTATCTGTACTTTGATCTGTCATCTGTTTCCCTGTCTAGGGTGAGTAGGTGATTGTGCACATCTCAGAAATAGTGTTACATAGCACACAGGCACCCACACACGTGTCAATGTGCATAGATGCATATCACACATACATGAAGGAAAAAAAGAGAAAACTCAACATGGACACCAATCATTATTACTATGACATCACATCAGCTTTTGAACCTGGCTGCCAGACATCAATGGTGTCATCTGTCACTTGAAAACCTATTCCCAGTTCCCAAAGCCCCTTCACAGACATTTGCTCCTTGATATCTGATATAGCCCTGTATAGAAGATATGGCCACTATCCAACTATTAAGCAAACAAAAGCTCAGAGAAGGAAGGTCATACTCGTAGAAAGAGGCACACTGTAGGTGAAAATCCGGACATTCTGGGCCCAAACACACAATGCCTACTTCTACTTCAAGCTGCAGAGTAATCAATGGAAATTTTTAATAAGTTCCAAACAACCGGGAATTGCTTCAACCCTTTTCTGTCTACCCTTGCCTTGGAGAAGTAGGTGGTGTATTTGCTTTCTGAGACAGTCTTACATAGAGCAGGATGATCTTGAACTTCCAATCTTCCTGCCTTCAGATCTCAAGTGCTGGTTCTGGTAAGAATGAGCCACCAGACTGGGCTGATACAGGACTGAGACTGGGGCTAGGGCTTCACACATCTGAGGCAAACCAACTCCCACGCAAGCCAGCTGAGCTATACCTCCCGGCCCCAGGCGCTATGTGCTAATAACTGGAGGAGAGCAGACCAAGGTGGTTTTGAGTTCGTCATATAAGAGGCTTCGGCAGCAGGCTCGGACTACAGATGGATAGAAGCAGACACCAGGGTGCAGTGCTCCAAGCAGAGATTTTTAACATGGAAATCAAAAAGAGAGCAGCTGTAGTCCCTTCAACATTACAGTTTTTACAATTCTGAGCGTGTAGAGAACCATAAAAATCACAAGTAGGCCCCTGGATCGTAACAGATGAACAACGGATTTATAATCTTTAAGCGGCAGGGAGAATGTTTCTACCACTTCCTATTTTGATTACAATCGTTGTCCCCGGGAGGAGGTTCATGTTGTGTCTTCTCTGATTCTCTCTGCAATCCATCACCAGGAAGCACCAGAGGGGCAGTGCTGCCGTATACTCTCCAGGAGACGATAAAACCCATGGAACTTCTGACCTTTCTCGGTTGCTCTGTTGAGGGGGTTGGATTTTGCTTGTTTGTCATAACTCAGGCATTTTCTAACTGTGGCCTGTTAGTGACTTCATTAACCTAGAAGGGTGAAATAGTCTGCATAATTACCCCCCCCCCCAGAATATCTTTTTAAAGATAAAGTCAAAAGCCTGTTGCTTTGTGGTTTTTATAAATACACTCAGACATTAAGTTAGATATCTTACTCCAGGGTCTCAGCCTGGGAGCCAGAGAAGTGGTACCAAGTAGGTTTGCTTCACGGGGTTGTTTCAGATTGTCACATTTCTAGTGCTTTCGAGCCATAGGTACTTTGTGTGTCAATAAACTTTAGAGAAATTTCTATAGCTTCCCATCCCTGAAACACCAAAGTGCGATAGAATATTCCTTACTTCTTAGTAAAGACTGGTTTTTGTTGTTTTGTTTTATCTGGCTCAATCTGGTTTTCTTTGCTTTAAGAGAACATCTATAAAATGATAAAGATCTCTTTAACAACCAAACTCTCATTTTTTTTTACCTCAGTCCTACTGCTTGCAAAATGCTATATGAGTGTCTCAAGGATCATAGGCAAAGGGGCGCAAGCAAGCATCATGGAGCAAAGCTTGTAGACTCACGGCTAACTGTTAATTCTGTGGCCTGAAGAAAGGCCACTGCATCCCGTGTGTATCCGTGTGGGATTGTGCTATATATGTAACCATCTGGAGAGCTATACCTGAAGCCAAGACAAGGACATTTTATCAATGAAGATGTGGATTTTGCTGCATTTTTCAGATGTTATCCGTATCCTGCAGTTAGGAAACTGAAATGAGGGCATAAAAGTCCAGTCATTTCTGTATTTAAAAAGAAACATTTTCATGGGGCTGGAGTGGTAACTTGACATTTAAGACCCAAGTTCAGTTCAGAGCACCATGTCCAGTCATCCACATCTGCCCTACCATCAGCTCTAAGGGATCTGACTCCCTCTTCTGGACTCAAAGGGAACCAACACCCACACATGAGCATATACACACACAAGGATGTGTGTGTGTGTGTGTGTGTGTGTGTGTGTGTGTGTGTGTGTAATTTAAAATATCCTAAGTTTAAGGCAACATTTTTTTTTT
>NC_034593.1:21866660-21868812 GCF_900095145.1 Mus pahari
TTGATGGGGATTGCATTGAATCTGTAGATTGCTTTTGGCAGGATGGCCATTTTGACTATGTTAGTCCTGCCAATCCATGAGCATGGGAGATCTTTCTTTTCCCTCTTTTGGCCCAGCTATATAGTACCTACATTTTTTTTTTAATTTGACTTTATTTTTTTACTTATTCACTCTACATCCTGCTCACTGCCCTGCTCCCAGACACACACCCCCACAATCCATCCCTCATCTCCCCTCCCATTCTCCTGTGAACAGTTGGGGTCCCCCCTGGACATCCCCCACCCTGTAGTCCTTGTACTTTTATAGCATAAGAAATATATTAAACATTACAGACACCGCCATGTCACAGCCGACATAATGATAAAATATTGCCCTTCTCATTTCTCCTGTGATATTCCCCCACACCAGGGGGCAGCTTCATATGCAGGCAACATTTGAGACCTGTGGGGAATTTCTTGCATCCTGGCCACAAAGCTTGGGATACATTGTATCATGAATGGCATTACCTCATTTTCACACCGTGCTTTGGATTAATGCAGCAGCCTCCACAAGTCCTATCAGATACAAAAACAGCCTGGTGCTTGTTTTTGTCACTGTAATCATTATGCAAATGTAAATAAAACATATTTATAGATTATTTCACAGATTTGATAAGCAATGTTGTACCTTTTTAAATATGCTTTTACTCTCTTTCTTTGATTGGTTGATTGATTGATTGATTGATTGATTGATTGATTTTTGAGGCAGGATCTCTCTCTGTAGTCCCAGACTATTCTGGAACTCACTGTATAGATCAGGCTATCCTCAAACTCACAGAGATCCACCTGCCCCAACTCCTGAGTGGAGGAATTAAAGATGTGTGCCACCATTCAGGAGGATTTGCTTCGTTTTTTTTTTTTTTTAATTATGTGAATGTGTATATCTTTGTGTTGGTGTGTACATATGAGTGCAGATGTTCTCAAGTGCCAGAAGAGGGAGCCGTGTCTCCTGTGATTGCAATCACAGGTATTGTGAGCCTCTGGATGTGGGTTCTGTGAACCAAATTCTGATACTCTACAAGAGTGGTATGCACTTGAAAGAGGTGAGCCCTCTCTCAAGCATTGAGCAAATTTTTTTAAGAATCTTGTCACTATGATGGTTTGTATATGCTTGGCCCAGGGAGTGGCACTATTAGGAAGTGTGGCCTTGTTGGAGTAGGTGTGTCACTGTGGAGGTGAACTTTATGACCCTCATCCTAGCTGCCTAGAAGCCAGTCTTCTACTGGCCTTCAGATAAAGATGTAGAACTCTCAGCTCCTCCTGAACCATGCCTGCCTAGATGCTGCATGCTCCTGCCTTAAAGATAATGGACTGAACCTCTGAACCTGTAAGCCAGCCCCAATTAAATGTTGTTTTTATAAGAGTTGCTTGGTCATAGTGTCTGTTCACAGCAGTAAAAACCTAAGGCAGAGTTGATACCAGCAACTGGGGCATTGTTGTGACAGGCCCGACCATGCCTTTGTTTGGAAGAATGCAGCTGAATACATTAAGTGGGCCTTAATGGGTCATCCTAGTAGGAATATTGAAGACTTTGTTGCTAAGGGTGATTTGAACTGTGCAGGCCTGGAAAAAGGGGTTTCAGTGGAGAGGAATTTCAGTACGTGGCCTAGAGACTGTTTTTATGGTATTTTTAGTGAAGAATGTGGCTGCTTTTTGCCCTTATCTGAAGAGTCTACCTGAGATTAAAGTAAAGCGATTTATATTAATTGCAGTGACAAAGGAAGTCTCAAAAAGTCCTCTGCTTAAGTCCCATGAAGAGCATTTTGAACAAGCATAGCAAGCATAGAAAGGAAAAATATTTTTAAAATGGTTCAAGAATTAAAGGACACCAGGAAGTGAAATGGAGCTGAATCCTATGTTCAAGGATATTAAATTGAATTAAGGTAGTGGTGACCTTGGGGCAAGATCCCAGCCAGCTACGTTTAGGTCCAGGCGTGGAGCACATGCCTTTAATCCCAAAACAGAGACAGAGGCAAGCAGATCTCTTGAGTTCAAGGCCAGCCTGGTATAGAGCAAGTTCCAAGTAGAGAAAAGCTTAAATCCAGGCATGGTGCTATATGCATCCCAGGATTCAGGAGACAGAGCTATGCAGATCGCTGAGTTCAAGGTCAAGC
>NC_034593.1:21870696-21875408 GCF_900095145.1 Mus pahari
ATTTGGCAATGTGTAAGAATCGCCCAGGTGGTACTGGTTTTGAAGACATGAAAGTGTCATGAAGAACAGCTGAGGCTTGGCACTGTGAGAGGCCATGGAAGGTCATTGGTGAAGGTGCAGCCTCAGTTGCAGTTGACAGGCCAGGACAGAAGGGGGTCATGCTAAAGAGTTGAGTCTTGGCACCATAAAGAGAGCCTGTGAGAGGCTACTGGTGAAGTCTAGTTGCAACAGAAGACCACAGTGTGTTGGAGATGCCAGTACCATGGGGGATGGTCACCAAGAACAGCAGCAGCAGTGGAGTGGATCAAGCTGAGTTTAGAGTACTACAGAGGGCAGAACTTGAGATGTGACCCAAGCCCTTTGGAGGAGCCCAGACACTGGAACAAAAATCTGTAATGTTGAAGTTACCTTGGACACCCAAGATTTTTGAGATGCCAGAGCCATGGAATAGCTGCTGAGGAAAGCTGCTAACAGGGAGTGGAACCAGCCCAGGAGAAAGCAGCTTGTTGCAGTCAACAAAGATGAAAAAGGAGTGGAGATCTGAAGACGGCTCTGACATCAGCCATGGAGATGCAGAGTTTGGAGTTTGCCCATCTGTTTTCCTGTCTTTCTTTGCGGATGACAGTTAAGTGATTGAATGAATCTCAGAAGAGACCTTGAACTTTGGACTTTTAACATTGTTGAGACTGCTATAGACTATGAGGACTTTGAAAGTTGGACTAAAGGTACTTTTTTATTATGCTATAGACTTGTGTGTTTGAACAAACCTATGGAACCCAGGGAGTAGAATGTGACACTTTGAATATACTTGGCCGAAGGAGTGGTACTATTAGGAGGTGTGACCTTTTTGAAGTAGGTCTGTCACTGTGGGTGTGGGCATTAAGACCTGTATCCTAGCTACCTGGAAGCCAGTTTTCTCCTGTCTGCCTTCAGATGAAGATGTAGAACTCTCAGATCCTCCAGCCCCACATCTGCCTGGATGCTGCCATGCTCCCACCTGGATGATAATGGATTGAACCTCTGACCCTGTCAGCTATCACCTATTAAATGTTGTCCTTATAAAAATTGCCTTGGAAGAACAACAGTGACAAAGCTCCTGTGACATGTGGGCAGAGACAAGCAGTGCTGTGTGAAGTAAACTACCTCAAGCCGTGAAGTTACCCCAACAATGGTTTTCCTTTCGTTCCCTAAATCCCAGTTTTTAATTTTCTTTTCTTTCTTTCTTTTTTTCTTTCTTTCTTTTTTTTTCTTTTTTTTTTCTTTTTTTTTTTTTTTTAAGAAAAGGAAAGCAAAAGAGAAGCTGGTTGTCTTGTATATTTTATTGTTTTTAATGAAAAGAAAAAATGAGAAAAAAAAAAAGAGTTGCCTTGGTCATGATGTCTATTCACAGCAGTAAAGCCCTAACTAATACAGTCACCAATCCATAAACACTACTATCCTCAGACAATAGATTAATTCCATATTTATTCCACAAGCATGCATTGACAATATACTAACCACAAAAGCAACAACTAACACAGTTGCCAGAATTCTGTTTGAAACATTATCTCCTTTAATTCCACAAGCTGAGCATTCCAGGCTGACTGGGGCCTATGCTGATTATTAGTAAATATCTGTGCCAAGACAGAAGAAGTTTTCAAAGGAGTCCAGCAGGGAGTTGAACCATGGGGACTGTGTAGTTGCACTGCTAAAATCGATTGAGCACATGGCCCTGCCTCTGTGAGTCACATGCATGGCTACCTGCAAAGCAGGCAGAGCTCATGTGATTGTGAAACAGAGTAACCTCTCATGAAATCCCCTGCTGCTCTAGCTAAGAAGACCCACGGAAGTCATATTTGCCAGTCCCAAAAACGAAAATATATTCTCTGGTATCTTAATGTAAGAACATCCAGAAATGTTCCAAAATAGAAAAATACAGCCATCACTCCGGAAGGAAGCTCTGCCCTTCTTGTCAGTGCTGTGCCATGAAAACACAAGGCTCATAGGCAGGCCAGGTGTGTAATCTTTAAAGTTTCTTATAGCCCCATTGAAAAGTTCAAAAGTGGGGCTTAGGAAGGTAGCTAGGATGGGAAAGTGCTTGCTCAGTGTGCTAGTTTATTTCCCCATTGCTGGTATAAAATGTAACAAAGGCAATCGAATAGAGAAAGGCTATTGTGGCTCAGAGTTCAAGAGTTGATCACAACAAGGAAGTCATGGCAACAGAAGATTGGAGCAGTCACAACACACGCGCACACAGTGCACAGTCTCTCTCTCTCTCTCTCTCTCTCTCTCTCTCTCTCTCTCTCTCTCTCTCTCCTCTCATATATATATATATATATATAGAGATGCAGGATGCTGCTTTGCTTCTTCTATCCACTTATATAGCCCAGTCTCCCAACCAAGGGAATGATGCCACCCACAGTGGGCAGATCAATAAGCATAACCAAGATAATCCCACACAGCCATACCCAAATCCAGGTGATTTCCAATCTAGATCCTGTCATTCTGACAATTTAGCACTAACCACCACATGCAGGTTCCCCTCCATTGGCATTCTAGCTTAAACATTCTCACCCAACTTGTACTAAATTACTTGTAGCTCTTGAAATACACAGCTGCAGTATCTATCACACAAAAATGTTACTCACCTTTTCACATAAAGCTTCCAGAATTCACAGCTCATTTCTATGTGGATGTGATGGCTAATCTTCACTGTCTTATTTGACTGGATTTGAAATTACCTCATAAACAAATTTCTGGGCATGTCAGCAAGAATGTTTTCAGAGAGATCTAACTGTGGAAAAGAGAGTCACCCTGAATGTGGGGGCACTATCCTATGCACAGAGGCCCTGCACTACATGTGCTAATCACCATTTGTTCTCTCTCTCTCTCTCTCTCTCTCTCTCTCTCTCTCTCTCTCTCTCTCTCTCTGTGTGTGTGTGTGTGTGTGTGTCTGTCTGTCTGTCTGTCTGTCTGTCTCTGTCT
Organism: Mus pahari; assembly: GCF_900095145.1. NCBI lineage: Eukaryota > Metazoa > Chordata > Mammalia > Rodentia > Muridae > Mus > Mus pahari. The sequence continues at coordinate 21,873,661 of NC_034593.1, forward strand.
CTGTCTTCCTATCTCTCTCTGTCTGTGTATGTGTGTCTGTGTATCTGTCTTTCATCTGTGTCTCTGTCTCTCTCTCTCTCTCCTCTCTCTTTCTCTGTGTCTGTCTCTATATTCCTATCTCTCTGTGTCTCTCTGTCTCTCTCTCATATGTTTCTCTATTTGTCTCTGTTTCTGTGTGTCTGTCTATCTTTCATCTGTGTCTCTGTCTCTCTGTCTCTCTGTCTCTGTCTCTCTCTTTGTCTGTTTGTCCCCTACTGCCCCCTCTCTCTCCTGACTGTGGACACATGTGGCCACCACCCCTCACTTCTCCTGATGTCTATTTATATTCCCTACATGATAGACTATACGTATTCCTTCCAAATGTGAACCACAAATAAAGCCTTCCTCCCTAACATCACTTGTCAGGAGTTTAATTGCAGTTCAAGAGTATGTTCAAAATATATTGTACAAAATTCTCAAAAAATTAAAAAATTTGCTTTTAAAAATTAACCAATACAGGGAACAAATCTTAAAACTAGGTCAAGTGAAACTCCCTTATTAGAGCTTTGTCATCCCCACCAACCATCCCCTGAGCACGGCCCGTGTGCTCCAGCAGAGCTCCCTAAGTAGCTCCACCATGTCTTTTTCCCATTTACTTCTTATCTTCTTCATTAACTCTTAGTCAACAAAGACTATTTTTATTGCCCTGCTTGCCAGCATCTACTCAAAGACTCAATTAGTGATTAATAAGTGGATAAATGAATAAGACAGTTAATCAATCATATAATCTTTAGAACAAAACAATACACAATGGAGAATTTTTGTGTTGTGAATAATTCAGATACAAAAGATGAGTTGCAGATAATAAACCAGATATTTTTAAAGCTAAGCCATTCGTGACAGAGGATATGAAGGATTTTACTGGCATAAAGCGAGGTAGACACCATCCCATGGAATGGTACCACCCATAAGTGGATCTTCTTACTTCAATTAACCTATCTAAAACTACCATAGTATAAACAAACCCATAGATTTATATCCGAGGTGATTCTAAACCCCACCAGTTGACAACATAAACCATGGTACCCCAATCTATTTACATATTGTATTTACATTCCATAGTTGTTCACTTTCACATCACAAGAACAGAGTTGAATAGCTACAGCCAAAGCCCTGGGTCTGTGATCCTTACTGTCTTTGCCTTTCACTGAAAATGCTAGCTGAGGCTGTGAGCTTCCCCATACAGGAAATATTCCAGTGGAGGCTCTATCCAGGCTTTTGAAAGAATGTGTTCTTTAGAGGGAAAAACCATCGAAGCCTCTCTCCTCTAAGCAGATCTATCTCTAATCACATGCCTGCTTTTCCAAGGCAAAAATAAGTGGAAGAGATGGGACTCAGTTGCCTGACAAATAGGAAATGCTATGTTTGCTCCCCAGCACTGTAAAAACTGGGTATGATAAGGAAATGATGCTTTGTTGTTTTTGTTGTTGTTGCTGGTGCTGCTGCTGGTGCTGCTGCTGCTGCTGCTGCTGCTAGTGCTGCTGTTGTTGTTGCTGCTGCTGCTGCTGTTGCTGTTGCTGTTGTTGCTGTTGTTGCTGCTGCTGCTGCTGCTGTTGCTGCTGCTGTTGTTCTTGCTGTTGTTGTTTCTGCTGCTGCTGTTATTGATGCTGTTGTTGCTGTTGTTGTTGCTGTTGTTGCTGTTGCTGTTGCTGTTGCTGCTGTTGTTGTTGCTGCTGTTGTTGCTGCTGCTGTTGTTGTTGCTGCTGCTG
>NC_034593.1:21875578-21878432 GCF_900095145.1 Mus pahari
TGTTGTTGCTGTTGCTGCTGCTGCTGCTGTTGTTGTTGCTGTTGTTGTTGCTGTTGCTGCTGCTGTTGCTGCTGCTGTTGCTGCTGCTGTTGTTGCTGTTGCTGCTGCTGCTGCTGTTGCTGTTGTTGTTGCTGTTGCTGCTGCTGCTATTATTGCTGCTGTTGTTGTTGTTGTTGCTGTTGTTGTTGCTGTTGCTGCTGCTGTTGTTGTTATTGCTGTTGCTGCTGCTGTTGTTGCTGTTGCTGCTGCTGCTGCTGTTGCTGTTGCTGCTGCTGTTGTTGCGGTTGCTGCTGCTGCTGCTGTTGTTGTTGTTGCTGCTGCTGCTGCTGCTGCTGCTGCTGCTGTTTGGGTTTTTATTTTTTTTTAGCTTGGTTTTTGTTTTTTTGAGACAGGATTTCTCTGAGCAGCCCTGGCTGTCCTGGAAATCACTCTGTAGAGCAGGTTGGCCTTGAACTGAGAGAGTTCTCTACCTTCTCAGTTCTCAAAGGCCTGAGCCATCACTGCTGGTGAAATTTGTTTTAAATGTCCCTGATTTAGGGACTTCATCCTAAATATAATACACTGCCACTCTGAATGATAAAGGAAATGAACTTGAGGCTTCAAGCATCACCGGGGTACTCTCCAAGGAAGAAGATGCCAGTGAGCTGACCAGCTGCTGTTTGCATTTCCCAGCAGGCCCCTCTCCATCTTCTCCATCTGCTACAGGTTCTAAGCTCAGAGTCAGCCCTCAGCTACTGTTCTTTAGGATGCTGGGGGACCTTAATGGAGTGGGAGCCACTGGTGAGAGTGTCCCTTCCACCATTATTGCAACACACTTCTGCTCTGATCAGATAAATTGTTCCACAAATAAAGAAGGCGCATAAGTGTTTCCATGAGCTGCCCACAAAGGCACTTATGATTGCCATAGCCCCTTTACAACCATCTCAGAAGATGCTCATCATTGATGGCGGCTGAAAAGACCCCAAACATTAGGGGTAGAAATCATTTATAGCCGCTGTTTGTTTCTTCCTAGAGGCATCCTTAGAAGAGCTGATGGGTTTGAGTAAATCCTCCCAGGATCCTTCTCATTTATGAAGTGATTTTCTCTGTGCTTTCTTACCTCAGCTGCTGTATCAGGGAGCTGAACTCTTGCTCCCAACTTTCTGCAGAGTAATTTTACTTATCTGAAGGAATTGGTTGTTTTAGGAAAAAAAAGAGTGAAGCCTTTCAAGCCTGCAATCTAAAAGGAAGAAGGGTTGTGTAAGTTACAGCTGTCCTGGGCCAGCCAGGGAGAACACATGGCACTTATACCTACAGTAATAAAAGGTAATGGGGAATACTTGCCCCTACGGAGCCTGTCTTAGTGAAGGTTACTATTGCTGTGATGAAACACCATGACCAAAAGCAACTCAGGGTGAAAGGGTTTATTTGGCTTATGTCCACTGAGGGAAGCCAAGACAGGAACTCAAAGTGGGCATGAACCTGTAGGCAACAGCTGATACATAAGCTACTGTGGGGTGCTGATTACTGGCCTGCAATTTGTGTCTCACTCACCCTGCTTTCTTATAGAACCCAGGACCACCAGCCCAAGGGCGGTCTACTGGCAATGGCACTACTTGCTAATCACTTGTAAAGATGCCCTACAAGCCTGCCTAAGGCCTGATCTTAAGAAGGCATTTTCTCACTTGAAGTTCTCTCTCTTTTCAAATAATTCTAGCCTGCGTCAAGTTTACACCACTCTATCCAGCACAGAGCCTTACTGGAGTACCCATGGGACAGGATACAATCTGGTCAGTGAGGTTCAGAGAGGCTCTTCTGAGCTTGTATCGGCTGACAGACTCCTGATATCAACCAATCCCTGCTCCTTTTCTATTCTCTGTACACTTGTGTCTCGTCTCTTTCAATTCATATGAAAATTTCTTTAGTGGGCTGTAGAGCCCACTGTGTTCTCCTTTGCCCCTCACCTTCCTCCTCATATGCAGCTGTGCATCCTGAAGTCACTTGGAAAAGAAAGCATTGTGTTCTACTTTGAAGACTATGGCCCACTTTAAATACAATTTAAGAAATGTTAAGAGTAATTAGAGAACCAAAGAGAAGGTGGCATACAGGGCCTCATAGATGCCCAGGTCTTAACCCACAGAACCTGTGAGTAGGTTATATCCATGAACACAGAATTAAAGTAGCAAGGGAATTAAGTTAGGTAAGCAAGGAAATCAGAGTTAGGTAAAGAGATTATCAAGCAGGGTTTGCTGTAATCACAATGTCCTGAAAACTTGAGGCAGAAATTAGTGTCTTTTTTGAGATCGATTCTACAGCACCCTTTTCAACTTTGGAAGAGGCGTGGGATCTCCAAGCAGGAAAGCTAAATGGCCTCCAGGAAGGGACACAGCCCAGCCAGTCACTGTTAGGTCAGTGCAAAACCACAACCATAACAAATAAGTTTATCTTGTAAGCTACAACATTTGTATATATTTCTCTCAGAACTACAATGTTCTCAACTACTGTATAGTTTAGTATTTGAGGTGTTTCCTTCGTAATAGATTCTGCCTTAAATCAGGCCTTAAGACCTATTTTTATCAGAAACTTTCTAAATGAAAAGTATTAAGAATGAGTCAAACGCAGCATTTTCAACAAATGGTGCTGGCACAAGTGGCAGTTAGCATGTAGAAGAATACGAATTGATCCATTCTTTTTTTTTTTTTAAAGATTTATTTATTTACTATATGTAAGTACACTGTAGCTGTCTTCAGACACTCCAGAAGAGGGCATCAGATCTTGATACAGATGGTTGTGAGCCACCATGTGGTTGCTGGGATTTGAACTCTGGACCTTTGGAAGAGCAGTCGGGTGCTCTTACCCACTGAGCCATCTCACC
>NC_034593.1:21880592-21885175 GCF_900095145.1 Mus pahari
AGGTGGAACAACAATATGAACTAATCAGTACCCCCAGAGCTCGTGTCTCTAGCTGCATATATAGCAGAAGATGGCCTAGTCAGTTCGGAAGAGAGGCCCCTTGCTCTTGCAAACTTTATATGCCCCATACAGGGGAATGCCAGGGCCAAGAAGTGGGAGTGAGTGGGCATGGGAGCAGGGTGGGGGGGGAGGGTATAGGGGTCATTCGGGATAGCATTTGAAATGTAAATGAAGAAAATATCTAATAAAATACTTTTTAAAAATGCACAGAAAGAAAAATTAGTTACACAGTTATTAAAGAACAAATAATAGAAAAGTTAAAAAAAAAAAAAAAGAAGAAGAAGAAGAAGAATGAGTCAAACAACTGCAAGGCTACATGTTTGGAGTTCAAAGCCTTATATGTCTCAAAATGACTGTTCCTGAAAACCATGGAGATACATCTACTCTTACACAATATAGAAGGCACAGGACAAGATTGCATCCAACTCTAACTTAATGAGCCAATAAACCTGCTGCGATGACTCAAGTGGGAGTTATGCTACTGGTGAGTTCTAATCTCCAGTCAACCTTCTACCTTATATACTTAAGTAACACCAAGACCATACATATCTGGGAAACAGGAGGTCATGTTGGATTGTATCCTGTGGTCATGTCAAGCCCAGAGAAAAGAACCCACTGGGTGCCTTACTGTAGAAGATGGAGCTGGCCTTGCTTCTCAGTGAAATAAGCAGTTGTCTCTGCGGTGTGGCTTTTGAAGGAAGGATAAGCTTACATGCATCTACCAATGTGGTGGTTTGAATATGCTTGGCCCATGGGAAGTAACACTATTAGGAGATGTGGCCTTGTTAGAGGAAGTGTGTAGGTGGGCTTTGAGGTCTCCTAGGCTCAAACTCCACACAGTACAGAAAAGACTGTCCATCTGGCTGCCCTCAGAAGCCAGCCTCCTTCTGGCTGCCTTTCGATCAAGATGTAGAACCCTCAGCTCCTCCATCACCATGTCTGCCTACTGCTGCCATGCTTCCCATCATGATGAAACTATAAGCCATCCCCAATTAAATGTTTTCCTTTATAAGAGCTGCCTTGGTCATAGTATCTCTTCACAGCCATGGAAACCCTAAGACGTACTTCCAAATGCCTCCACTCCCCTATTGGATTCCAAGAACTGAGAAAATATGACAGCCAGTTGCAAGGTGTACCATCTTGCTTTCTATAAGGAAGACATCTATGTGTGTATACTATCAAGGATCAGATCTTCACAGTGGAAACCCACTTGCCATAGTCTTTGGATAGCAAAATGTCGATGTGAAGACGATACCATCAAACCTGGTAAATAGCAGATAGTGACATTGAGATAACTATGGAGCCAATAATCCTGACCTGAACTACAAGGTGACATGGAGACATGAGTAATCTGATCAAACCTTGGAGAATAGAAATAATGCCCCACCAAGACCATTTTTGCTATACATATTACAATTCGCTTACTGTCAACTCTTAAAGGAGCAGGCTCCCCTGCACAGTCTGTCTCTGGTTGATTAACCTAGAAGGGCTGTGAAAGCTGCCTCTGTTACATTTTCCAGTGAAATAGAAGCCTCTAGGGTCCTTGTAATTGTTCGGTGCTAAGGTGTAAGTCTACCACATTTATGAGAGTTGGCCTCTAGCCACTTCTTATGAATACACATAAACACACCTTTTATTGCTCAATAATGTTTTCCCTTTTGCAACTTTTTATGAACTACTAAAAAAAAAATGGGGCTTGTAATTCTAATTTTTTTTTTTTTTGAGAAAAAGGAACCACAGATTATACCAAATCTCCCAAATGGGAAGTTCCCTTACCCGCTGCCTCAACCAAAAATTATTTGTCAAGGGAGTAGTCGATGTTTCAGCATCGACAGCTCCAGATATTAGTTTGGTCCAACTCCAGCTGATTTGCTCTCCAGACTGAGTTGCTGCATCTCTCTTTATGAGCGCAATCCTCCTTCTCCGGAGCACTTACGATGCAATGCAGCAGAGTTCATCAGTTCTCTTTGCCTGTGGGATGAGCTCCCCACTGGCTCTGCTCTGAATCAGCATTCACTACCCTTGGCTCCCATCCACAAGAACGAGTTCTGTCATCTTTTAAACCACATCACTGTTCCTTCCACGGGGCAATTCTGAGCTTCTCCTACCTGGGCTGATATGATACCTTCCTATGAAGTCCCTATCCTCTTGTAGCTTGAATGTGACTGCTCCCTCCCCGCACATCCTCATGTGTTTGAACACTTGCTGTTTAGCTGGTAAAGCTGTTCTGAAAGGTTATAGAACCTTTTGGAAGGTAAAGCCGCACTGGAAGAAGTGGGTCCCTTGGGAGGAAGCTTGGGGTTTATTTTTCCAGGCCATCTTCACTACCTGTTTTCTTTCTGGTTCCTATTTTGCCAAGATGTTAGGAGGTCAGGAATCCCAGCTGTACATTTCTGCCACCATGAGCAACCTGCCCCCATGACTATCCCACTATCATGGGCTATATCCCCTCAACCGTGAGCCAAACTGAGCCCAGCTGTTTCTTGATTCACCAGTGAGAACACCAACTAATATACTACCATATCCACATTCTCCATTTTTTAGAACCATATTGTTGCCAAGCTAATCTTTTTTTCCCTTTTATTGGATATTTTCTTTATTTACATTTCAAATGTTATACCCTTTCCATGTTTCCCCTCCAGGAACCCCCTATCCCATCCCTCTCCCCCCTGATTCTTTGAGGGTGCTTCCCCACCTACCAACTCCCTCCTCCTCACTCTGGCATTCCCCTTCATTGGGGCATCAAGCCTTCACAGGACCAAGGGCCTCTCCTCCCATTGATGCCCAACAAGGCCATCTTCTTGCTACATATGCAACTGGAGCCATGGGTCACTCCATGTGTACTCTCTGGTTGGTGGTTTAGTCACTGGGAGCTCTGGTGGGTCTGGTTGGTTGATATTGTTGTTCTTCCTATGGAGTTGCAAACCCCTTCAGCTCCTTCAGTCCTTTCTCTAACTCCTCCATTGGGGACCCCGCGCTCAGTCCAATGGTTGCTGCCAAGCTAATATTGAAGGAGAGACTTAATCACATAGCCCAGCAAGACATTTCTCTCAATCTCCAATGATTTCTAGGTGAAATTCAGTCTGTTTGAGCTAACATTTGACCATCTGTGCCCTTTCCCTGAATTACCTTTCCAGATGTCTGTCATGTCGTTTCTTCATCTGTACACTGCTGCTGAGAGAGTTGGTCAAGCATGGTAGAATATGGACCACCCATGGTCTTTCTCCCAATACCTATAGTTCATCATCGCAAACAGCAAAAACCACCTCTGGCTATTACAAAAAATTATATATTTTTTTTCAAAAGGTTGTAAATGTTTGCAAAAGCTGATGATCCAGGCCCAGCCCATATGCAAACCAGAGGAGATGGATGTAGGAAGGTCTCAGAGTCTCAGGACTACTGGACAGATCCCCTGGGAAAAGGCAGAGTGAATAAGTAAAGCCCAGTTTCTGCCTTTTATCTGCTGTTCTATCTCATGTGGCTCAGACTCTAGTAGTTCTTCTCTATCTGGGTGAACTGGCTTTGGCTAATAACACTTGCAGCCAACTTTATCCAATGGGAGAAAAGAACTGTCCCCCAATGCTAACCAGCACTGTGTATAGAACAAAGAGTAGATGCTGAGAAGCCAAAGTCGTACAGGTGTAAGACACATTATCTCCAGCAGGAATACTTATTTTCTACATGTTCAAATCTGCCATGTCACCAGACAAAACCTGGGAAGGTTGAGCAGATCCAGTACTCTCATATCTGAGAGTGGGAGCTATTTCATCTGCTCCTGACCAGTTTCTGTCCTGGAACACGTGGCCATGACACCCGACTCAAGGATGATGACCACTAATCAAGTAGTGCAGAGTTCTCCATGCCTATGAGGTATCTGGATGGGCCTGCCAGAGGGTTTAGCCAATTAGCGTCCCTTCCCAGACACCTCTTCCTGCAAAAGATATTTAATCTCTGGTCCATGCTAAGTAAGCCATATGCACCCATTTTCCATGATGAACAATGAATGAACAGTATGGACAAGCAAGAACTGTCTCTCTCATCAAGAACCACAGTGTGAAGATGCCTTCATCATATAGAGCTGCACTGCCTAGGTCTCCTGAGCTAAGCTGGAGTTCCCCCTCCTCCCAACCCTGGCCTGTCACCAGCCCAGATTCCTCAAAGCAGCACCTGGGTACATAGGAACTTGGAAACCAGCATTGACCCCAGACTGGTCTGTTTCTAACCCAGGCTGGGGTCTCCCATCTTAGGCTGCCATCTGCCTCCTCTGAGCTGGTGTCTGTGTCAGAGGATGTAAGGTAGCTTAACACATTAGCGTTTCACCTGCCTGAGCAGTGTTCCAACACCCCAGTGGACAAGGCAGAATGTAAAAGCACACCTACCCTTAATAACCCAGAGGAAACATCAGTGAGTCCTGAACCAGCTCCCATTCCATGAGCCTCTGGCTCAGAGCATGGTCCTCCATGAGCCCCTGGCTCAGAGCATGGTCCTCCATGAGCCTCTGGCTCAGAGCATGGTCCTCCATG
>NC_034593.1:21886100-21891100 GCF_900095145.1 Mus pahari
CCTTTAATCCCAGCACTTGGGAGGCAGAGGCAGGCAGATTTCTGAATTCAAGGCCAGCCTGGTCTACAAAGTGAGTTCCAGGATAGCCAGGGCTACACAGAAAAACCCTGTCTTGAAAAAAAAAAAAAAAACCAAAAAATAAAAAAATAAAAATGATTACAAAGACACAGAGAGAGAGAGAGAGAGAGAGAGAGAGAGAGAGAGAGAGAGAGAGGAGAAAAGAGAAGAGAGAGGAGTGTCAGGGGATAGGTAGGAACCATTAATAATTTTCGATAACATAGTTTATTTGTGAGATGGATAGTGGAGACTCACAACTGGTAAAGCAGAGAATAAATGTCTGTAGGATGCCAGGCCACAAGTGGGACATCTGTATCACAACCCCTTTCCCCAAGACCCAGAGACCTCCGTGAAAGAGAGGGCAGGGAGATTGTACATGCCAGGCACTGGGGAGGACCAGAGTGAACAGTCTTCTGGACAAGACAGGACTCATGAGCTCACGGCAGCTCTGACTGCTGGTGTAAGACCTGCACGAGACCAGCCAGGCAACATTCTATCATGGAGTACATGAGGCCAGCCAGACAACGGTCTATCATGGAGTACACGAGGCCAGCCAGGCAACGTTCTGTCATGGAGTGCACGAGACCAGCCAGGCAACGTTCTGTCAATCATGGAGTGAGGAAGAGCTCAGGAGTCCCCACCCCAAGCTGAGGAGCAGTTGCTAGGTAAGAACATCTGGGAGGAGAGTCAGTTTTACTTAAGGGTGTGGTCTCTGAAAGTTTGACCCCACTATGGTGGATGAACCCACATCTATACGTATATGGGCAGAACTCTTTGGACCGAGAAGGTTATTTAAAGGAGAAAGAAGGAAAGGAAGAAAGGAAGAAGGAAGAGGAGGAAGGAGAGGAGGAGAAGGAGAAGAAGAAAGGAAAAAAGAAGGAAGAGGAGAAGAAGGAGAAGGAGAGGGAAGAGGACGTAAAGTTGGAAGAGGTGGACACGGGAAGGAAGAGTTAGGGGAAGGAGTGGGGGAGTAAATTAGATCAAAACACATTTTAGATATGTATAAAATATCAAGAATTAATTAAATATATTTTTAAATAACTAGAAAAGATTATATTGAGTAAAATGACCCACTTTCCGAAGGGCAAGTATCCCATGTTCTCTTTCATCTGTGACTCCTAATTCTGAATCTTCAGGTATGCGTTATATAACCTGGAGTAACCAAAGAAGCTAAGAATGTAAAAGGGGACCTTGAGGTGGGGGAGCAAGACAGTGGGAAATATCAGGTTAAATGTAATGTGAAGGGGGAAATGGAAAAAAAACAGTGGAGTAGTTGATTAGGATGGGAAAGGGGATTAACACAGAAGGAGAGCAAAATTACAATGTCGCTTTTGGATGGGGAGAGCTAGAGGAGATGTAGCTACTAGTGTCTCCTGGGTTAGATGGTGAATAAGCCAGGATTCCCCACCGGAGGATTTTGACTTAATATGGTTTACAAGATTAGGATTCTACCTGATGCACCCAGAGACTGAGTTACCATTGTTTCTGAACTAAGATTGTGTGATATTATCCTTCAGGCCGCGGCTCGACTGAGTTCCAGAGAGAAAGACACAGCGGCAAAGCGTGTCCCAAAAGGACATGGGCGTTTTGAAGCATGGTAGCTCTGGGTCAGAGTCTCTACTAGACGAGAACAGGGCAGCCATTGACCTCCAGTGCCTGGCCGGCAGGCCCACTGGTACCCTGCAAGCAATAGCAGAAATTCCTTTTTTAATATTTCCTGCAACAAGTGGTGAACCAACGTGTTGGGCAAGAATCCACTAGAAATTTAAGATTATTAGCCTGAGAGTTAGAGTTTTATTTTCTAAGTGAGAGAAAGTGACATGGGGATGGGTCATGTGAACCCCAGTGCAGGATCCTTGAAACAAAGAAAGAGGGCTCTGAGTCCCCTGCTGTGGAAAGAGACAAGATGGCTGCTCTGAGTTAGAGAGTCAGAGAATGTAAGCTGCCTACGTCTTGGGGCAGATATTGATTTAATTGTGAATTTATAATATAGGGATTATTTGCTTTCAGGATAGATTTATATACAAATTTTGTCTGAATTACATAGGAAATTTCTCCCACGGTTTGGAACTAGGACAGGGAAAATTAGTCACTGACTCCAAGTAGAAAGGCCAGTGATAATTATTTGCTATGAACAGGTACTAATCAATTATGTCTGTGGCTCCAGGTAGAGAGCACAACAGATAGATGGTATAGGATGGCTGCTCTAGACAGAGAGCTTAACAAGTAAAGACTGCCTGCTTCCTATAGGCAGATGTTTGTGAACGTTTAAATTAATTGCTTTAAAGATGGTATAAAGATATATTGCTCTAATAGGTCTTACAGGCTACTCAAATTCTGTCTAACCTGGCCTCCATGGGAGTTTTGGGTTTAAATCCTGGTTTGACAAGCTGCCTGCTCATAAGCAGGTATAGAGAAAAGAGTGAATCAATTGTTTTAAAGATGGTATAATAAGGTCTGCAGGATAACTAACTCATCTTCTCTAACGTGGGCTCCACAGGAATTTTGGATTACTATCCTGCATGGCAAGATAGAAAAAGCCTAAGAATAGGCACATAACAGTATTTTAGTTTGCCCCATTTGTTTTGGATTGTTTTAATTTTTAAAATGACTATGCTTTTTGGTTTTGTGATTATATTACTCCTCTAGGAGAGAGGTCAAAATAAAGTTTTTTTCTGATTCTTGACTCAAGGACATGCTGATTTGGGAGAAAGGTCTTGCCTTTGCATTTTTAGAAAAGGTGATTACTGTCTATACACCTTCCCGAGTGATATGGGTCAGAGGTGATAGAGGAAGGACCCCCCTGAAGAACTAGATTCCAGAGAATCAAGCAAAAAAAAAAAAAAAAAAGGTATCTTGATGATACTAAAATTTTGTTTTGAGATTTGTATATTACAGAACATATGGCCTTGGTGAGCCTCGTCGTCAGACATGCTGAACTGGCCTGCTTGAACTCCTGATGCCTTGGGCTTTCAGCCAGATCCAGTCAGGACACAGACATCAGAGACTAACACATCACTGGTGTGGCCATCTTAAGACCAACCAACTCCCCAATTTTTCCCTCCCCTTCCCCACCCTTCAAAGATATCTCAACTCCCATATCCAGCTTGAAGAAGTTATGAAGCGTCGTCATCCCAGTTCCCTGGGCTTTGGGGCTGGAGGTGGTTATTCTAAGGTTGCCTTTCTGGGGAATTTAGTAATGGTCATAATTGGAAGAGGGGGGGAATAACTAGAAATGATTGTGTATCCATAATTTCATTTGGTAGAAATCTTTACAATAGTTACTAAATTGAAGTCATAATTTCTTATTTTGGTACAGGATTTATTTTGATGCAAAATGAAGGTTTTCAATGGTATAAATTTCCCTCTATTGATACAAAAATTTTAAAAGTGCAAAACTTGGACCCAGTCCTTCTATAACTGTTATTATAAACTGACCTGAGATGTTTAAGCGTGTGAGTTAAGGGCCAAATAGCAAATTCATGACTCTAAGTTTATTGTTAGGGTATTTTCAGATATTTTAATTAAAAATAGCTGAGAGTCATTAAGAGACAACAGTCCAGATTACTTTACACAGATAGTTGGTTTTCAAAACATCACAAAATGCCACAGAATGGAACATTTAATGTTATTTATTCACTCGTTGTTGAGACATATCTGTTCCTACAACTCCCCATTCTTGAATTCAAAAAAGAGCTGAGCATCTATACCTCCAGGTGAGGTGGTACATTGTGGCTAGGTGGTCACTGGGCAGAAACTGCCTATCTCTCCTGAAGACCTGTACCATCCTTAAGAGGACACAAGTTACAGGTTAGGAAAACTAGCCAACCATCTGGGGCTGGAGAGGTTGTGGGTCTTAGAGAAGAACCTACTGTGGCCACTAATCTAACATAATTCCTAACTGCATTCTAAATACTTATCTTATACCCACAGATATGTGCAGGTCACATCCCTCAACAAAGTGGCTTCATTTCGAAAAAAGATGGAGACCATCACAGAAAACCACAGCCAATCAAAATGCAGAGAACAAGTGACCTTGTGGTGCCCAGCCCCATCAGACCTCTCTACAATAGAATTCGTGTGCAGAAAACTCAAGGAACATCAAGAAGAGAGGGACAGAAAAACTGTAAGAGCCAGAGGGATGGGATGTCTGCCGTGACACTGTATGTCCTAGAAATGTCCAGGAATATAAAACTGTTTCCTTCTTTAAAAAAAAATTAAAAATATATAATTACATAATTTCTTCCTTTCCTCCCTGTGATGGGTTTAATATGCTTGACCCATATGGAGTGGTACTATTAGGAGGTGTGGCCTTGTTGGAGGAAGTGTTTTATTATGGGGGTAGGCTATGAACCTCTGCCCAGTGCAGAACAGTCAGTCTTCTGTTTACCCTCAGAACAAGTTGTAGAACCCTCAGCTCCTTCCTCTAGTGCAATACCTGCCTGGATGCTGCCTTGATGATAATGGACTGAACTCTGAACCTGTAAGCCAGCCCCAGTTAAATATCCTTTATAAGAGTTGCCTTGCCGGGCGTGGTGGCGCACGCCTTTAATCCCAGCACTCGGGAGGCAGAGGCAGGCGGATTTCTGAGTTCGAGGCCAGCCTGGTCTACAAAGTGAGTTCCAGGATAGCCAGAGCTATACAGAGAAACCCTGTCTCAAAAAAACAAAACGAAAAAAAAAAAAAATCTGCCTCACTCCAGTTAGGAGGCGCAATGGAAAGGTGTGAGGTCAGGGCTGTGGCTCCTGAAGACCCAGTTGTGGGCCAAGGGTGGCTTTATTTAAAGGGAGTTAAGAAACATGGCATATTGGTATGTTGAGCGTATCACCAAGATTCCCTTCTGCTGTAGGTCACAGACACCTTCCCAACTGTCCCTTCCTCCATTTCCATAAAGGGAGGCAACCCTGATGGGCCTCACCCCTTTTCCATAGGTCACTGGATCC
>NC_034593.1:21892914-21901893 GCF_900095145.1 Mus pahari
CAGGCAGGCAGGCAGGCAGGCAGATAGATAGATAGATAGATAGATAGATAGATAGATAGATAGATAGATAGATAGATAGACAGACAGACAGACAGACAGACAGACAGACAGATAGATAGATAGATAGATAGATAGATAGATTAAAATTTTTAATTAATAAAATATAAACCTGTAGACATTGATATCTGTCCCTAATCTGTGTCGGTGCCAAGCACATCCACCTACACAGTAGCAACAAGCATCCCCCACTTACAGTTTCTCCTTCTCATCTTAAGAAAACAGCCAATGCAACTGGTCCCCCTTTGACACTCATGACTGAATCTTTTGTTCTATTTCCATGTTAATATTTCCATAATATTTTTAAGAAAAGTGCTTTTTAAGTTTTTTTTTCACATCTACATTTCTTCATGTGTACACAGGCATGTATAACTTTACCACACAGATGATCTAGATAAAACCAGATTTAATGATTCAACAAAATGCCCATCCAGGGAACAGACTTCAGAGTCTGAGATCTTAGAATGAAGCAAATAATCATCTATGAAGTATGGACTGAGCTTTCTCACGCAGCGTTGCTACTGATGCTACAGGGGAGGAAAGGTGTTTACACTGGGAAGGGTAGAAAAAGGGCAAAGGACTTAAGTCTACTACATTCAGATTAATATCTTTGCGAAGAAAATAATGACACCTACCCCTCAGGTCACCAGGTAATTTTAAATAACATACAAAGGAATAGCAAGTTGGCACACTAGATAAAGGCACTTGCTGCCAAGCTTCCCAATTCCCAGAACCCACACAGTAGAAGGAGAAAATCATCTTGGACAAGTTGTCCTTGGGCATGCTTTGCCAAGCCTGATGATTTGAGTTCCATCTCCGGTACCCACAGGTTGGAAGGAGCAAAGCAACTCTAGCAAGCTGCCCTCTGAGCTCCACACACTCGCGTGGCAGGTATCCCATTCCACCCACCTATGCATCCATGCAAATAAAAGAATAAATGATACGCATAAAGACTCTGAAGTGGCTAAGAAATCCTCATGAAACAGAGAAGACTGTCATAGTCAGCCTCAGCTGTCATCTTGGCTCAAATCTAGACATACTTGGGAAGAGGGAACCTCAGTTGAAGAATTGCTCCATCTGATGGTCCTACAGGCATATCTGTAGAACATAGAACATTTTTTATATTACTGATAAAGGAT
The DNA here is from genome assembly GCF_900095145.1 of Mus pahari. NCBI lineage: Eukaryota > Metazoa > Chordata > Mammalia > Rodentia > Muridae > Mus > Mus pahari. The sequence goes on from NC_034593.1 coordinate 21,894,111, forward strand.
ATAGGAGGTCGCAGCCAACTGCAGTTCCATCCACAGTCACGTGGGCCTGGGTTGTTTAAGAAAGTAGATGAAGCCAGGGGGAGCAAGCCAATAAACCATATTTCTCCATGGCGTCTGCTTCAGCCCCTGCCTCAGGCTCACACGATGGCTTCCCTTGATGTACAGTAAAGTATAGGATGAAATAAACCCTTTCCTTGCCAAGCTGCTTTTAGTCTGTGTTCTACCACAGCAATGGGATGGAAAACCTACCGCACTGGTTACAAATTCGTGTGCTATTTCTGTCGTTGTGTTGGTTTTACTCTCCCAGAGTTTTGATTTAAAGAGACCCGACTTGTGAAGGACCGGAGGCAGCTTATACACATTTGCTTATAAAAGACAATGTTTCGACACAGTGCCTAGTGTTTCACAAGGGCTGGATAAATACTAGCGCTGGTCCACTCTTTTTAATGTTGCCTGTTTGGAAAGACAGTTCAGCATGGTGGAGTGGGAGGAGGGGAGCCTAGGGAGCAGATGTCAAGGTCAAGTAAATCATTCAGTAGGCTACTAGAAAGCCTAGGCAGATCCCGTTAAAGTGAACGCTAACAAGATATAAAAGCAAACTGCATACAGTGGGCAAAGACAGGTCAGAAGTGGCTCTGAGGAGACTGGGTGAATTGAAAATGATACAGAAAAGACATTTTAAGATGTGAATTAGTTTCGGGAGCTAGCTAAGACCTTCGGTAATAATTGAGAATTTAATTATTCAAAGCCAGCATGGACTACACAAGTCCGTGTCTCAAAGAAATGGAAGGAAGGAAAGAGGGAAGGAAGAGAGGGAGAGGGGAGGGAAGGAGGAGGGAGGAAGGGGAAGGAAGGGAGGGAGGGAGAGAGGGAGAGAGGGAAGAAGGGGAGAGGAGAGGGAAGAAGGTAGGGAAGGAGGAGGGAGGGAAACGTTATGAATCCTAGGAAGCTGGCCATTGTCATCTCTGTCCATGACCTAAATCCTGTGGGTATTACGTAAATCCATTGGAATGGAGGAACTGACTCCTGGCTTCTACCAACCTGAAAGATAAGAGCTCTTGCTCAGAAGGCTCCAAGTGCCTTTTCTTAGACACATGACTGTGTCCATACTTACATTTTTAACTCAAAAACAAAAACCACTGAAGGGCCCTGGCTTGTCAAACACAGGCCACAGCACAGCAAACATGCTTTCCCCTTCTCCTCCGTGATAAACCATTAGGTTACACTGCTAAAACTAGCCCCCAAGGTCTATGCCCTTATTTGGCCACTGGTTTATTCCTGAAATCACCAAGGTCCAACAGTTCAACCATCAAGGCCCAGGAACCAAATTTTGACTAATCTAATTAAAATACCCAAGCAGAGCTCACCAACTCATCCTAGCTCATTCTAACACAGACCTCTCCTTTTTCCCTCTTAAAGATTAACACTTGCCGACGTTTCTGCCTGATTCCAAACCAGCCATCTTGTCTCTTTGCCTTGCTTAATGAAGAATCCTTTGCCAATTGATTTGCACTTGGAAATTGGTGTCTGGGTATGGTAGGTGTGTAGTCTGGGCTCCAGGGGGGGAGCACCCCAGAGTATGTGGGTTCCTTCAACTACAATTTACAATCATTCTATTTTCCATCCAAAATGCCTGAAAGAAAAATCAAGCATATACTAGACATCCAGTGTTTGTTCACTTGGCTTCCCTTGTTAGAGTGAATCTGTTACCTCTCTCACCAGAGAAGAAGATGACAGACAAGATAGCCATGTTTTGAAAACAACCTCGGGATTGAAGATTATAATAGGTTCACTGTTATTGTAATTATTATTGCTATTTCTCTTCCTACCTCTTAGGCACTAGTCTATTCCAAGACCCACGGGTAGAGACCACTGTCTTTTAAGGACTCACAAGGAAAGCAGCCTGCCTTTCAGCACACTACCAAGAATTAATTACCTACTTTGGGGGAATGAGCAGATCAGTCTTCTATCTTGAATGGGAAAACCAGGCCCTCGGGACTCAGAGGGCTTCAAAGCTGAGCCTGCTAAGCTGCATCAATTTAAGGAGGATTTAAATGCTTTCCCTGCTTTTCTCTCTGTCAGTAGTGAATTACACTGAGATGAGGACGGGAGCTCTGGCAGGAAGCGGCAGTATCCTGGTAAGGTGAGCCCGCATGGTCTATCCTTGGCACCTGGGGGTTTAAGGAGTCTGGGCTGCGCCTCTGCTGTTGGTGCACCTCGATGTACTGCTAAAGGCTGGGGTTGCAGACTAGCAAGAAGCCTTGCAGTTAAAAACAGAGTTTCTCTTAATTTCTGGGGGAATTAGGGAAGTGCAGCAGCTGCTGCGGCTGGAACTGACTTCTCTCAGTGCGCTGCTGGGCTGGTGCTGTGTCTCCTGCTTTATTAAAACTCCAAGTCCTTAAGCGCTCTGAAAAGTAACAAACCAAACCCACAGCCTGAAGAACTTGTCAGTATCCCTCTGCGCTGTCCTTAGGACTCAGGACAGCCGCCCATTTAGAGGGTGCTGGGAGGGTAAGGTGGGGTTCCTTTCTTTTTCTAATGAAATTACAAGGTCACCAGCTGTAACGCCAGAGAAAGCTTCCCCAACAGCATCAGAGCCAAGTTGGTGTAGTCTCCGGAGCTTCACTGTGCCGAAGATCACAGCTTCTGTGGAGCCGCTGGAGCCCATCGCCAAGCCCACTAGCCTTGACATCCAACGAACGTCCTGTGCAGGCTTGTGGTGTCTTCCCAGCAATGGTGTTCAGGAGTCAACGTCGCTCTTCATAGGGTCCACAGTACACTAGGCACACACACACACACACACACACACACACACACACACACACTGAAATACATTTGTGTCAGTCTTGTAAGCGTCTTGTGGAAAGCTTATTTATATCACTCTGGGATTTTGGTTAATATTTTTCGTTAGTACGCTAGGCAATGTGTTTCCTTGTGCCTTTTCCATTCCTATCTATTGTTCTCTTCACTCCGGCTTCTGTGCCTCTCTGAGTCCTCTCCTCTCCTCCATTACAGTTTCCTTCCTCCCCTCCCTGCCCCCTTCTTTTGCCTCTTCCTCTCCTGATCCCGTTTCTGTGTTATCATATCACATATATATGCATATGTACATTTTGTATATCATGTATATACAAATTCATTTTATGTGTATTTGTGTGTGTGTGTGCGTGTGTGTGTGTGTGTGTGTGTGTGTGTGTGTCCCAGTACATGGTACTCACTTTCAGGAGTCAGTCAGGAGTCAGGGCTGTCCCTCCACCATATGTGACCCCAGGATCAAATTCTGTCACCCTTCCCCTCCAAACTATCTTGTAGGCCCATTGTATATATAAATTTAAATCTATAGTCATGTTTGAGAAAACATGTAATATTTATATTCTGAGTGTGACTTATTTCTGTTAAATATGATCTCCAACCTCATGTTTCCTGAAAATGTCATGATTTCATTCTTTACAGTTGAATACAATTCACCTGTGTATGTATGATATTTTCTTTATCCATTCATTTGTTGATAGACATCTAGGCTAATTCCATATCTTAGTCATTATGAATAGCATAGCTTTTCGTGGATTTGCAAGGGTCTCCATGATATGCTGACTTAGAATTATACATCACTCTATCACTCTTGTGCTAAAGGGAGTTATTGATCATATAGCAACAAAGAGATGCATATTCTAAAAGTACACATTTCTTTAAAATATGTTTTTGTTATACCATTTATTTTTTGAGATTGTAATACAGTTATACCATTTCCCCTTTCTCTATTTTCCTTCCAAACCCTCTCTCTCTCTTTTTTTTTTTTTTACTAGAAACATTTTATTGATGAGACCCTACCAGCTGCGCAAAATGATCCTGGAATCAGGCACCTTCCTCCTTGGCAATGCCATCTTTCTTGAGTGGTCCCATGAATGCTTTCTTCTCCTCCATGGTCTGGAAACGACCATGGCCAAATTTGGAGGTGGTGTCAATGAACTTCAGTTCAATCTTCTCCAGGGCCCAACATTTGGTCTGGACCAGCAAGGACTTACAGAGAGTAAGCACTCGCTTCTTGGTCCCCACCACACAGCCTTTGAGCGTGATGAAGTCACTGGTCACCTCACCAAAATGGACAAAGCCCCCCAGTGGGTTGATGCTCTTATCAGACAGTCATAGTCAGTAGATGCATTGCTCTTGATCAGTTGACCATCCTTGATGAGGTAGCCTTGACTTATCTTGTAAATGTTCTTGTGAATCTCTGTTTGGTGATGGTAGCCTTTCTGCCCAGCTCGAGCCACACCGGCAGGGTGCCAGGCCCCAATACAGACAACATTGCGCAGACCTTGATGGTCTTTTGGGGCAGTTTCTTCGTATGCCAATTACTGGTCACCCCTTTGTACCCTTTACCTTTTGTCATGCCGATGACATCAATCATCGCATCCTGCCCCAACACCTGGTTCACAGGAACCTGCTGCTCCAGCCTCTCTCTGGTCCAGTCAAGCTTCTCAGCCACAGTGCCCCCATTCACCTGGATCTCCATCGAGTGCGCCCATTCAGGTGCGCCTTCTGGCACAGAGGAAGCAGACGCACCTGAATGGGGACAATTATGCGGATGACCTGACAGTACCTCCTCATTCTGTTGAAGTCCTTCTCCGGCTGCTTCTTGCCTGTGCCATCCTGCCATTTCTTACAGTACTTGGTGAAAGCCTTCTTCTTAGATTTGTGCCAGTTCGTATAGAACCGCCTTTTACACTCATCGCTGATAAGCTCAGCAAATAGTCTTGAAAGTCCGGAGGCCTTGTGGGGTTTCAACATATCCCACAATGCCCACAGCCACCATTGGTGAGGTTTCCACAATGGTCACAGCCTCCACGACTTCTTTCTTGTTCACCTTAGATCCTGGACTGTCAACTTCCTGGACGATGTGGGTCATGCCAGCCTTGTCGTCTAGAAAGGCTGTGGGGTGAACAGGCTTGGAAGCATCATCCTTAGGGAAGCTTGTCACTTTCCCACTATGCCGGCCACTGCACTTGTGAGGCAAGAAGCCCAAGGACCCATGCCTGGGAGCTGAGAATTTCCTGTGAGACATCTTGCCGCCACACGCCACCGATAGAGCAAACCCTCTCATATTTTAAAGAAGCCATAAGGAATCACACAATTAATTAACTACCAAAAAACAGACTACAAAACATATGTCTATATATTAATATAATTTAAATTAAATTTTCTTAGCTGGCCTGTTATTGGTCCCTCCAGTAGCCAAAGATCATCTAAACCAATCCCAAGAAAACCTCTCTTGAGTTGTTGGTCAGGGTTGTCCAAGAGACTCTCAAACATTAGCTATCGCTATTGTTCTTGCCTGACCCTGGGAGGTGGAAGTTAAATCTCTCTTGCTGAAGACATCAGGCACTTTAGAGGAACTGACCTCACTGGGAACTAACTTCCACGATACCAGAAGACAGTATGCAAGCTTCCAAAGAAGGAACACAACTAACAGTCTTACCCATGCACAGCACCTACGGGGACATCAGTGATCGGCACGTAGTGATGACCCGAAGGTTGCAGTAAAGGCACACACACCTTGGTGGTATCCAGTAGCTCTCTAAAATATGTTTTGAATTGAAATGGAATTATGTCACTTTTGCACTCCAGCCTCTCTCCTAGAACTCTCCCTCCAACCCTTCCCATGTTGCCAGCACTCAGGTTGATGGCCTCTTTTTCTTCTGATGGTGTGGTTACATGCATACATATGTGTGCATGTGTATGCAAAATATACAAATGCCACCTGCCGAGTCCATTTTTGGTGTGTGTGTGTGTGTGTGTGTGTGTGTGTGTGTGTGTATGCGTGTGGTTTCAGGGCTGACCACTCTGACAACCCATAAGGAGACTCTTCCTGGGAGAGTCTAACTCTCCTTCTCCCTGTAGTCATTAGTTGTCTATAATTCTTACGGGTGGAACCCCACAAAAATCTCCCCCTGCTATGTTAATACAACCATTGATATTGCCACTATTCTAACTTTATTTATACAGTAATTTCTAGAATAGACTTTCACAGTCCATTCCTTGGTACTCTGAGTTTTGTGATCTTCCCACCCATCCCCCACTCCCCTATCCATGTTCCATAATGCGTAGATGCAAGAGCTATAATATAGATGCATCATTGGGGAATGGGAAACCTATGATCCATTGATCTCTGCGTTGTGCCCACTTGCAATTGTTAGTAACGGTCCCTTTTGCTTCTTTGGGGATGTGTAGTAACTACACTTATCTGTGAGAATAAGGAGAATATTTAGAATATGGTAAGAACTTGCTGGTCTAGTCCTGGGAGACTGGCTGGGTTTTCAACAGCAGGCATAGTTTTCTTCCTGTATGGACTTTAAGTCCAATTAGAAAGCAGTTGATTCCCACCAGCATGTGAGAGCAACTTATGGTTCCTTGAGATCCTATTCACACAAGCCAGGAAACAGAAACAACATAATGTCCTTCGACTGACAAATGAATAAGGAAAACGCATTACATCCACACAATGGAATACTATTCAGCTGTAAAGAAAAATAAAATCATGGAACATTCAGGATACAAAAGGTCCAGGGGCAGACCTGGAAAGATTCTATTGTGTAAGGTAATCCAGACCCAGAAAGACAAATGCCACATGTACTCTCTCATCTGTGCTTTCTAGCTCCAAATCCTCTATGTGAGTATATAACAGGGAGGTTATGAGACCCCCACACAGCCGGGGTTCCCCGTCAGGCCCCCCCGATTAGGCACAAACTACACCCAAATACCTGTTCTTAAAGTGAGATCCTTTATTAATCGGGGAAGAAAAGTTCTAGTGGCTGTTTTCTGACTCGGCCAGAAAAACAGCAGCCAATGACCTTGAAGGTGTAATTTTTAAGAAGTTTGAATGGTCTAGGATGCATTGATATATTTTGATTGGGCATGTTAATTAGATGAATCAAAGGGGGCTTTTGATTGCTGGACTTCAACACTTGAATAGCTGGGCCTTGGTGGTCAGCTTCAGGAGGAGGAAGGAGCCTAACAAGGGAATAGACCTTAGTGGCAAGCTTCAGGAATATAACTTAATGGTTTTTAGCAAGTCAGTGGGAACAGGAAAGAAGGGTCTCAAGGAACCATAAGTTGCTCTCACATGCTGGTGGGAATCAATTGAATATGAAACAATGGAAGTGATATTATTATTTTCTAGTACTTAAGTCATGTCAACAAAGTAATTAATAAGATTTTCCAAATACATACTAAATAGTTTTTACTGTAATATTTTTTTTACTTTAGTCATATGGATTATTTTGCTTGGATGTATGTCTGTGTGCCACATCCACGCCCATATGCTCAGAGGCCAGGAATCATTGGAACTACTAGAGTATAGGCATTAATTTAAGGATGATAGCCTTATCTGTTCCTGTTCCAGCTCCCAAGTAATTGACACAAAGACCTGTTAAGTTTATTAACAAGATTTAAGTGATATTACTAGGCAGATATTCATCTACTGTAACCTTCTAAGCTATTTCCCAGCCAAGTGGTTCTTTACCTTCAGTCTGAGTTTTTCCATGGCTTGCTTTGCTCCATGTGTGTCCTTGTGGTAAATCCTTTGGCAACCTGCTGATCACAACTCCTCCTGGACCTTCTGCCTTATGGCCTCTCTTCTCTCTCTTCTTCTCCTCATGTTCCCACTTCCCCTCCCCCTCCCCCTCCCCCTCCCCTTTTCTTCTTCTTCTTCTTTTCTTCTTCTTCTTCTTCTTCTTCTTCTTCTTCTTCTTCTTCTTCTTCTTCTTCTTCTTCTTCTTCTTCTTCTTCT
>NC_034593.1:21902800-21906114 GCF_900095145.1 Mus pahari
GGCGCTGGATGCCAGGCGGACACCCCTCCTCGGTCGGGGAGGAAAGGTGTTGGGTGCTGGATCAGCCTGCGGACAGCCGCCAGGCGAACACCCCTCAGTCTGCAGTCCAAATCCCAACAATGGTTCAGTAGTAGCTGTGAATGGAAGTCCAAGGATCTAGCAGTCGCTGAGTCCCAAGAACCCCTTTCATGGGCACCTGAATTCCACATCTACTCTGTGACTTCCCATATGAGCAGTTCTGTGTCTTGCCGGAGAGTGTACACAAGACAGAAATGTTCTGTTTATTCATTCGCTGGTGGTTCAAGAATGTACACAATTTTAATTTCTCTGGTTGAATTTGGTCTTTCCTTTCTTGGTATTCAGAAGCATTCACAACTCTATAGAAACATTTTCCCACAAGCCAGGGAAGTAGCTGAATGATAGAACACAGGACAATCACATGCCAGCATCCAGGACCAGCACAAATGAGGCTACCTGTTTGGTCTCCAGTAGTAGAAAAATAAGAGAAACGAAACAAAGAAAACTACCAAGATGCTGGGATCTTGAATAAACTCTGTATTTTTAACTGTTGATACTTACATTGTCACCCCTATTAATGACTGCTGTGGTTTAAAAGTAACTATTATCTTTTAAGCTCTCGTTTGAACACTTGATCCTTCCTGATGATGTGCTCTGGAAGGCTTGTAGAACTTTTAAGAGGTGGAATCTCAATGGAGTCTCTGGCAAGCCTTAAGGCTTTTTAATACCTTGGTCCCACTTCCTGTTTACTCTGTGCTCCCTAAGTATGGATACAAAGTGACCAGCCAGCCTCCTGTTGCCCAAGCCATCAGCAGTAATGGAGCCAAAAGAAACCCTTTCTCCCTTAAGTTGCTTTTGCAGCGGTATTTTATCCCAGCAATGTGGAGAGCCTTTTGGGGGTACTGCTTAGCAGGAGTCTGACATCGGCCAAGGACAAGGAAATGGGCTTCAGGCAGGAATCTGACATTGGCCATGACAAAGAAGTAAGTCCAGGCAGAAATCCGATATTAGAGCATGACAAAGAGAAACCCTGTCTCGAAAAAAAACAAACAAAAAAAAAAAAAAAGAAGAAGAAGTAAGTTCAGGCGGGGACCTGACATTGGCCAAAGACAGGGAATAATCTGGTTTTAGGGTAGAACAAAGAAGTAGGCTCAGATACCTGATCATCCTTGGAAACAGCGATCACCAGAGTGATGGTGGGGCTTTGTGTTTATTGTCTTGCTAGTTCCTGGACTATTGTCTTTTTAGTTCCTTATTGTACTGCTTTCCCTTAATACTTGCATGTAATTAAAATGGTATAAAAAGCAGATTGGGAAAATTAAATTTGCCTTCAGTCTCAAAGTTGACTGGGGTCATCCTACAATGTTGTCTGTCTTTTTTCTTTTTAATCTTCACTCCTGCGCTGGAGAAACTGTTGACTGGCTGAGCGGGCTTGGTCACAGCAACAAAAAACTAACCAAGACAAAGGTGAAAATTAGAGGAGCCATCAAATCATTTCAAAAGGGCACAGCTTCAGTCTTATGCCAGCAGCTGTTCCTATGCAAGGAAAAGCAAACATGATCGTATTTCGGTTTGTGCTGAAATATAACCTCTCTAGGTAGCTCACACTGCCTAGAGTTCACTGTGTGGCATAGACTGGCCTTGAATTTGAGAACCTCCAAGGCTGAATTCATGAATTCTAAGATTACACACCCACTTTCACCTCTGTTTTCTTAATCAGTGTTTATTTTACATCTATTTCCTTCTGTTTTCACATAACAATATATTTGACCTTGAGTATTGTTGTTCCTTTTCTCCACTCTCTCCCCTCCCATTGATCACCTGGAGCAGTGGTTCTCAACCTTCCCAATGCTGCGACCCTTTAATTCAGTTCCTCATTATGTGGTGATCCCAACCGTGAAACTATTTTCATTGCTATTTCATATCTGTATTGTCACTACTCTTACGAATTATAATGTAAATATCTGTGTTTTCTTATGGTCTTAGGCAACTCCTGTGAAAGGAGTCTCGACCCACAGGTTGGGAAGTACCGCCCTGGAGTGTGGAGCCTAGAGAGTTTCACGTCTACATCCATGTTGTGTGTGCATGCTGGTTTTGTGTAACTATAGAGAATCTAGTGTCTACAAATGAGAGGAAACCTACAATATTTGTCTTTCCAAGACTGACTGAATTTGCTTAATATGATTGTCTCCAGATGCATCCATTTTCCTTCAAGTACGTAGCTTAGTTCTTGGTGAAGGAAGGAAATTCCATTATGTATATAAACCACTTTTCCTTCATCTATGCCTCTACCGTTGGGCACCTAAGTTGGTTCCCTAACTTAAGTGTAAAAGGTATATGTGTGCATATATATGTGTATGCATGCATATGTGCATGTATGTATGCATGTGTGTATGTATGCATATATGTACATATGCATGCATGTATGTATCTATGCATGTATGTATGCATTTATGCATGTATATCTGTATATATTTAAACTATTTCACATTTCTGTAAAGCTGTTTGTCTCTGATTATACAGCTGTAGAAACTGAATCTCAAAGAGACTAAAGAACATGCCACTTGCCCAAGGCCACAAAGATAATGAACATCATTTGGAACTTATGCCCAAATCCATCTGACCTTAAAAGCCATCCTTTTGGCTCCAGACTAGCTCATGCTCCACCTTTGGTCTCGGGTGGAATCTGGCAGCTTCTGATTGCCCACTGACGCCACATGTACGTTTTTAATGAAAACAATGCTTGTCGAAGAACGACCCTGGAGAGTAAATGTGAAGTCAAAGCTCTGAAATTGTCTCCCATCAGATTTCCTGAAAGCTATTGTTCATGAAGATAAGGTGGTACTTCCAGTAAAACTGTGACAGTCCCAGAGGTGCTGACTCACTCTGAGGGCAGTGTCATTCCTGGAACTGTGTCCTATATAAAGCAGCCTGTCAGAGCTATAGCAGAGACAGCAGGCCTCTCTGGTCATGGGCGCCTCTACCTGGCTTCCCTCAGCAGCAATGTTCATAGGCCACATTCTGTCTGTGTGCTGCTTCCACAATTGCTAGAGAAGCCAACATTCTACCATCCATATCCTACTACACACTGATACGGTAACGGGCATTTGTTTTCCTTTAAACAAAAAGGTTTGAAATTAATCATTTTTTTTAAAGATATAGGTACAGAGACAAAATTTAGAGCTAAGATGAAAGGATGGACTATCCAGAGACTACCCCATCTGGGAATCCATCCCATCATCAGTCACCAAACCCAGATACTAATGCACATGCCAGCAAGATTCTGCTGAAGGGAC
>NC_034593.1:21907427-21918013 GCF_900095145.1 Mus pahari
CTTCTCTCTCTCTCTCTCTCTCTCTCTCTCTCTCTCTCTCTCTCTCTCTGGCTGGCTGTGTGTGTGTGTGTGTGTGTGTGTGTGTGTGTGTGCGCGCGCGCATGTCTTTCTTTCGCAATACTTATTTATTTATGTGTGTGTACCTGAGTGTATGTATGTGCACCATGTGCATGCAGAAGCCTTTGGAGGACAAAAGAAGACACAGGAGCACCTAGAACTGGAGTAACTAGCAGTTGTGAGCCACCATGTGGATTCTAGGAACCAAGCCTAGGCCCTCTGCAAGGGCTCTTAACCACGGAACCACCCCCATCACTTTTCCTCCTCTTCCTTTTGATGAGCGAGGGTGGCTCAAGTGATGCCTTGGATAGAAGTATATCACACTCTGATAAAGAAAATCCAGGAGCCATGAGGGTGGTACGAGGACTCAAATGCATGTCCTTTCTCTGTAAATGGGTTTCTTGTGAGATCCCAAGAACAGTGAAGGTTTACAGCTGGGACGAGAGAGAGACCTTGAGCCTTTGTAATTGTGCTAGAATTCCTGTTTCTCTTCTGGTGAAAGGCTTCCAGTGAACTTCCTATAGAGGGGCTCCCCTTCTCATGTCCCCCATATTCACCTCCCTCTCTATCCTGCCACAATCCTCCAGTTATTTTTCTCTAACCCTCCCCATTTTTATCTATCAGTGATGTCATTTGTCCTTCTTCCTCCCACATCCAAAATGTAAGTTATCCACAAGACACTGCTTCCAAACAAACATTTACTTCCACAACCTCCCTTAGTGACTCCATCCCAACTACTTTAAATGTGCCCATTAATCTACATTTGCCAACTACTGAAACCACCCTGCGGCAAGAGTTACACTCACTTTGATTTGGAGCATAGAAAATGAGTAATGTGTTTGTTGAATGCATTAAGTGAATATGTCTAGGTTTTCTTCCATAGCCCCAGGCATCAAACATATATGTATATGTACATGCATTGTCATGTACACCATGACCAATGTCATTTATAAAAGGAAGAGATAATCTGGGGATTGTCATTCCAGAGGGATAGAGTTGGCCATAATGGCAGCTGAACCTAGCACCAGACACAGCCCAGGAACCACTGACCACAGCATCTCTAACCACAAGCAACAAGTAAAAGAAGTTCACTGAAAGGGGCACAAGGCTTGTGAAACCTCAAAACCCACTGCCAGTGACACACTTCCTCCACCTCCTAAACCTACCCAAGCAGAGTCACCAAGAGGGGTTGATGGTGGTGTTTGTTTGTGGCTGGTTCAACTCAGCTGTTCTTGGTTAAAAACTCCTCGCCAAGCTGACTGATTCAACCTGGTATCTCTGGGATTCTCACTGAATTGCTGTACTTGGCCTCAAACTCCAGCAATTTGTTTTAATCTTCTGGCTCTTTCTCATTCTCTGGCTTATTTTGTCTTTGCCAGCAGCCTGTCTTTGTAAAACTGTCATGTTAAAACTGCCTCCAAAATATCTCTCTCTCTCTCTCTCTCTCTCTCTCTCTCTCTCTCTCTCTCTCTCTCCCTCCCTCCCTCCCTCCCTCCACTACTGCTCTTTCATAACCTTTCTTCCCTCTGCCATTCTCAGAAAATTGGGTATGCCCTATCTCTGACCCGGTCTGTCAAATCTTTCTCTGATTCATCACTTTGTCTGCCCCTCAATCAGACATCACTTTCAGACATGGCTACTTTCTTCTACAAACTAACTCTAATGTTACTATTAGGGATTAAAAGCATATATTAAGGGCATGTCTGTATTCCGTCCAGATCACACTGTAGCCCAGATTGTGTCTGCATTCTAACTGGGTCATATAGACCTACAAGGTCTTTGGATGTGATTCTCTTGCCCAGAGCAGCCATGTTGCTGGACTAAACTTCCTCTCTACTGCACCACCACCATATCACTTTAAAAACTTTTGACCTTACTTTTATTAACTGAGTACGGATGTCTGTGTGTATGTATGTACATCAAATGTAGTCCCATGGAGGCCAGAAGAGGGCATTAGATCCCCTAGGACTGGAATTACAGACAGTTGTAAGCCAGCATGTGGGAATAGAACCTGGGTCCTCTAGAAGAGCAACTGCTGCTCCTAACCAGTAAGCTCTCTCCTCAGTCATCAACATTTCTTTTTAATTTTCCAGTTTCAATTTGGTAGAAGTCACAGAAATTTCAAATCATCCACGTGGGAACTTCTCCTGCTTTTAAAAACAGCATTATGAAAATCTGGCTTCTTGAGTGATGTTTCCCTGACTCTTCCATGGTCCTTACTCATTGCAGCCATTTCTCTCCCACACCCTTTGTCAGTTTCCCAGCCATCCACACTGTTACAACTTTAATTCATGGGATCCATGAGTAATCATGCTCTCCTTGTTCTTATGAGCACTGCAACTAACATCTTTCATGACAGACTCACTCGAGGTAAATACAGTGGCATCTTAGTGGCAGGAATCAACTTGTCTTACAACAGCAGAGCCCGAGGTCAAGAGCACTGGGTTTTTATGTGCTCGCCATGCAAGACCATTGTTGCCATCTTTCTACCCAATCTATAGCTTATTTGACTAACTCGAAATTATTGCTGGCATCCCTCAGGCTCCTTAATAAACTCTCTAATGCTAATTGAGATGAGTGAGAGATCTATATTGATAGTAGGTACCTGATTTAGACTCTTTCAAATGCTAACTAGCCTCCCCTGAAGTGTGTATTTCTGATTAGGGTACTTCAAATATTAGCAAGCTACCCCTGGAGGTAAGTTAGGCTAACTAAACATACACATATGAATCATACCTCCCATGTCAAATGATTTTAATCTAAGTTGCAGACAATAAAATACACTATTTTGCAGGGCCCCACGAGCATGCCTAATTTGTCTACTGGGTAATTAATCAGTGCAGAATGAATATATAATAAATGTTCCATCAATGTACAAATGACTGGTCTACTTCTCTATTTGTTATAAGGACAAAGTCTTGGTAGAACCCAGAATTCATTTCATGTGTTCAAAGTTTAAACCTTCTATTTCTCTCCCAGTAGCTACATACAGTAAGTCTCAATCTTCAGAAAGTGCCAAATTTGGAGTAAAACACACACACACACACACACACACACACAAATATTGTAGTTTAGCTCTCGTGGATGCTTCCAAGTCACCTCCAAATGACCAAGTGAAGCTAGTCGAAAGCACTTGCAAGATTTGAGTTCTACTCATAGGCTTCTTGGTAAGATCTCCAGAGGAGAAGCAGATCCCCCCTTCTCAGGGTTGCCAGCTACCATCAACCGAGTTAATATTCTTAATTATTCAGGAGGGGGCTGAGGTTGCCATCAGCTTGTCATAGATCAATTAAATCCTGAGACTTTCTGAGGTGACATTCAGATCTGTGACAAGGTGAAAGGAAATCAATTTTCACTTTTCAGCCTGCAGGTGCCCATAGATTTCCCGGGTTGAGTGGTGAACTCTCATTTCAGACACAAAGGCAAAGATGGCCTCGTCTTCTGGGGCCGGAGGCTGATTGCTGAGGTGATGCCTGGAAGAATGGGAACCCCAGGGGTCTTGCCTTGCCATTAGGGGCTCCGATACAAAAAGACCTCTTTATTCTGGAGTCAGAAAAAGCAGAGGAAGGAATTCCTATTTCACCAATCCTTGAAGTGAAATTACCCCGCACATTTGGGCTTCAAGCAGGGATAAGAGCAGCCGCCTCCATTATTCAGCCAATCCATGACGGGAAGAAAGGCTTTCTGAGGAAGAAGGCCACCTCACGGGGAGGAAAGATGAGTCAGGGTGGAGCAGAGCAAGCCCACCATTTAACCATCAATCACCCTGACCTGTCAGACTCCGGCTAGTGCATGTTTGGGTCAAAGAAAAAGAAAGTAGGCAATTAAACAAACACTAGAGCATTGAGAGGCTTCGTGCTTCCAGGGGTTGCCCTGTGAGCAAGCTGGGTAGAGATGTGCGATGTTTTTAATGTATCCCGTTTCCTAATTAGCAATCAGGACCCATTTGTCAGTCATTCCAGCCATGACACATACAACCCTGGAACATAGGGCGGAGCAAGGCAAGTGCCAAAAATCAATTATGCCTATGTTTACATTCCCTTAAGGCTGGGGTGTGGCAAAAACTGCCTAAATATTGCCATTCTCCTTACAAAGGAGCAGGAGGGAAGGGCAAGACTGCAATTCAGTATAATGAATAAATCTCTGGCTGTTTGGGGAAAGGTACAATGGCTGAATATTTATGAGACTGCTGACGGGTAATGCAGTTCATGTGATCTGCAACTGTGAAAATGGAATTCCATTTTTAGAGCTCGCGGGAACCAGTACATGTTCAAGAAATGGAGACCGTGTTTGTACCTGTGCCAACGGTCCGGGATTTAGCCTTGTGTTCGATGGGGGATGGAAGAACGGGAATTTACTGTCCGTCTCAGATAATCACAGCTTGCAAGGTCACATCTGACTCAGAGACCAGGGAGAACAAAACTCCCGTCTAGACTTCTGACTAAAGCCAGTGTCTCCACTTCCCCGGTACCTACGCAGTCTTCATCCGAGCACCCATCTTCCATCTCAACCATTCCAGCAAACCCAGTCCTGCCAAGCCTACGAAGCCTTGGAACTTCTAAGGCCGTGACTGACTCCTCTACTCCTCTTCCCAGATCTCCTAGTCCCGTGGTGACTTGTGTCATTGAAACCCACCACTTCCTGTTTCCACGGTCCTCCCTCTTAATCATCCCCGTGTGTCTCCAGCCCTCACCACTTCTCTTTTCCTGAGCTTTGCCTTATCAGCATGTCTTAAATACTGTTGTTTCCTGCCTCAGGTGCACACTGTTTTAGAGGGATACCTGCTTCTCCTGTGGTTTTAGCCAATCAAAGACACTAATCAGCTTTAATTTCATAGCTGAGCCTAAATGGTCACCAACCCTATTTACTCCATGAGTCCCGGCTACAAATGACCATCTTCTAGCCCTGTCCCCATCCCCAACTCTTCCTTGTACCTTCCCTGTTACGGTTTGAGGTTCATGGCTTCTGAGAATCTCTAAAACTCACTCTGTGATGATCGTGTCCTTGAGAGCCCCACCCTCTCAGGTGGGTTTGGACCTAGTGACCTACTTCTAACAACTAGACTGTGGTGACCTGTGACTTCTAAGACGAGGTTTTTAAAGAGGTGTTTCTTTTGTTTTTTTGAGACTCAAGTCTCACATAGTCCAGGCTGGCCTTGAACTCGCTGTCCGGCACAGGAGGATGATCTCCACTTCCGGATCCTTCAGCCTCTACCTCCTGACTGCTGAGGTTAAAGTTGTATATCACTACATCGAATGTGAAATTATACTGTGTATAATAGAGCTTCTTAAATGTTTGCTACTAACGATCCCTTCTCACTTGAGAAAAAATGTACACAATCCCCAGACATAGAAGTACATTAAATAGAAGTGCAAGCCAAACATCTACTTCACTTTTTAAAAAGTATAAAGAATTTTATTTTTAAACAATTCCTTTTTAAAGATTTTTACTCTTTAAGGGAAGGGGAAGCTGTGTGTGTGCATGTGAGTGTGTACATGTAAGTGTGTACATGTTTGTGTGCATGTGTGTGCATGCATGTGCGTGTAAATATGTGTATGTATTGTATGTGCGTGTGCATCTGAGTGTGTGCATCTGAATGTGTGCATCTGAGTGTGTGCATCTGAGTGTGTGCATCTGAGTGTGTACATCTGAGTGTGTGCATCTGAGTGTGTGCATCTGAGTGTGTGCATCTGAGTGTGTGCATCTGAGTGTGTGCATCTGAGTGTGGGTGTTGCAGAAGAACAGCAGCACCTCTTCCCTCTGGATCTGGAGTTACAGGGAGTTAGTTGTGAGTTTCGTGACTTGGACACTGGGAATCAAAGCATTCAAACAGTGTATGCTCTTAGCTGCTGAGCCATCTCTCCAGCCCAAACTTTAAAACAAGTCTTTAATGAACATAATTTTACCATTTATTGAATGTAAAAGCAGGGGCTGCAGAGATGGCTCAGCAGTTAGGATCACTTGTTAATCTTTTAGAGGACCCAGATTCTGGTTCTCAGAACCCACATGGTGCTGTGGGTAGCTCTGGTTTGTGGTATTGCCCAAGGGCTTCTGAGCTCCAAGGGCTCCTGAGTGAAAATGGTGCACATGCATACATGCAGGCAAAACAGCCATACGCATCAAATAAAATGAGTAACTTTTAAAAATGTTTAATATGAAAGCAAATGTAGATCCTAATGATATTAATGTGTTTGTTGAACATTTGCTACTACTACAGGACATAAAGCATCTTCAACGTTTCTTAGAGTTGATGGACATTTTGATTGTATAATAGCCAGTGTTGCTCCACATAAATACATAATATAAAATAACAAGTCTTGAATCTGAACTAAGGTGTTTGGGGCAGCATTTATAGACATGATGTGGCCTGATGGCATGTATAATGTGAAGTATGCATGTCACGTGTTCAGAACCAAGGCAGCGGTGAGTTCAGGCAGTATGGCACCAGCAAGAATCGCCGGAAATGATTCATTATAAATTTGATGTCAAATTAATTTTTGATTGTAGCATGCTCAGAAACTTTTCCTATTGCCAAATTTTTCATTTTGTCTTCATTTTAAGTCATTGTAACTCACAGTTCAATAGGCTTTGATATATAATGTGGAAATTTATTGTGTTCTAGAGAGATTTTTATAGAGTTTGACTATATGTATGTAGAGAAATAAAGAGGATTCATTCATGCAGTTGTGAAATCTAAAGTCCCATGATGAACTATCTGCAAAGTGGAACACAAAAGGGCTAATGGTACAGTTTCAATTGAAGTCCAGAAAGAACCCAAAATGGCCAATGGTATAAAACTTGGGCCAAGGACAGGAGGCTGTTGATTCAGCCAAGAGGTGGCTGAGTCCTTCCATCCCTTTGCTCACTCACACTGGGGAACGCAGTGGACTCTGTACATCACCCCAATCTACATACCAGTCTCTTCAGACAAAATACTGCCCCCAAATATTAACCCGCCCAACAGCTGAGTGTCTTGTGGCCCATTCTACTAAATACATGAAGTTAAATCATCATGCTTAGAGTTCTGTGTCTGCACATAGATACTAACAACAGTGTATTCTTTGAATGTATAATATATTTTGAGACTAAAGAGTAAATGTGTATCAAATGATACATCAAGCCCTCTTCTGTGTTTATATCCCAAAGAAGTGAGAGCAGGGCCTGGAACTGAGCAGTCACGAGCATTCATCTTTCTTCCTCCTGGTAGGTGCAGCACGACTGGCTGCTTCAAGCTCCTGCTACCTTCGACTTCCTATCATGAAGAACTGTGTCCTTGAACTGGGGCCCACAATAAACCTTTTCTGTTAGCCTTCATTAGCATTTTACCATAGCAACAGGAAAATAAACTAAGGCAGATGTTTAGCACAAGCTAAAGGAAGGGGGGGGGTCTTTCTCAGTCAGAGTTCTATTGCTGTGAAGAGCACCGTGACCACAGCAACTCCTAGGAAGGAAAGCATTTAGTTGGGTTGGCTTACAGCTTCAGAGGTTTTGTCCACTGTCATCATGGCAGGGAGCACGGCGGCATGCAGGTAGATGTGGTGCTGGAGAAGGAGCTGAGAATTCTATGTCTGGATCCACAGGCAGCAGAAAGAGACAACCACTGGCCTGGCTAGGGGCCCTTAAAACCTAAAAACCCACTCATAGTGGCACACTTCCTCCCACAAGGCCACACTTCCTAATCCTTTCAAATAGTGACACTCCCTTAAAAGCAAGCATTCAAATCTGAGTCAATGGGGCCATTCTTATTCAAACTAACACAGGATCAACGGGAATGGTTCTTTTACAGGCACAGGATTTTACTTCTGCAGAATGGGAAAGCTGTTTCAAAGCCTTGCACTGTATTCTCCATACTGCTCCAAGCCACACCACAGAGGATGTTGCAGTTCATGATGTTACACTCAGATGACTTCAAGAGGCTCGAAAAAACGCCTGGGGTCGTGTCATAGTCATAACAGGTTCAGAGCACAACGAGCACCTCCTCCCACGTCTGTAATGATGCAGCCATGAACATCTCTACTTCTTTGCCAGTCACATGAAAGTGCAGTACACAGAATTCTATTAGATGATAAGAGATGACATTTATGGATAGTATACTATCTATACACTATGCCTTACTTTGATCATTATTTTAAAGTAGAGTACTAACTTTTTGTTTTACACATTTACTGTTACTACATTATATTTTGCCAGGAGTAATCCCACATATCTCTTATTTATTGAGTCTCTTGATTGCATCAAGAGACAATGTCAAGGGCTCTGTAGTTCAGAGAACTTGTTGATCTTTCAGAGAACTGGAGTTTGGCCTCTAGCACCAATGTCCAGCTTCAGAGGACCCCAACACCCTTTTCTGACCTTTATGGATACACACACACACACACACGCACACACACACACACACACACAAATAAAAAAGTCTCTCAAAGGGGACAGAGGCTATGTCAAGGCTGGAGATGTAGGTCAGTGGTAGAGTACTTTCCTAGCACATACAAGACCTTGGACTTGATTCCTATCATCACAACAAATTGATCAATTAATTAATATAAAGTATTATAAATTAAAACCAGAAACTAAATTTAATTAATTAAAAAACTAGGAATTGGCACATGGCTGATACTTTGTACGATGTTTTTAACCGTATAAATGATCATCAATGCAGTTTGCAATTAAATCGGTCTAAGCCTGAGGTATGGTAGAGTCTACGATGCATGCAGCCCTGTGCTCTGACTCCAGCACAACATAGGACTAGATGTAAGTGGTGCATTTTTGTAAGTGAAACACTCAGGTGGAAGTAAGAAGATCAGAAGTTCAAGGTCATTCCCAGCTACATAGTGATTTCTAAGTACATGACACCCTGTCTCTTTATTTTAAAATATTGTAGAATTACAAAGTTGTTTTAAAAATAGCACAGGGTTCATTTATATCACTTAGTCCAGTTTCCGTGGTGTTAATAGCTAATAGCTTGAGTAATTAGCAAAAGCAAGACATTAGCATGGTCACAGTGCCATTAAGGAAGCCCTACTTAAGCTGTGCCCATTTTCTACCCAACACCTGTCTCATTTCCAGGATCCTCCCAGGCATCACTGTTGGAACATGGTCAAGAGAAGGATGTATGGTGAACAGTGCTTTGGGGGAACTGTGAGAGAGGCTCCAGGAAAAAGGGCAGAGAGGGCCTTTTACATCAGGTGCACTGTTTCCTGGATTGTTCTTGGACTTGATTTCACGCTTCCTGTGACAAACATTTACAGTCACTTTAAGACGTGTTTATTCTTGTTGGATATCAGAACACAGCTATAGATCCCCATCTGGTCCATGCACCCTTATCTGGACATGGACTTCTGCCTTGTATTCATGCTTTCTTAGCTATAATCTACAGTGTGTGCCAGGTAACTGTCTTTAAATTGATCTGTCCTGAGAAAGTTCTCAGAAAGGGCTGCCCTGTTAATGTTTAGCATTGCTTACATGTTTTTCTGAACTCAAACAACCTTACGTAGCTCATTGCTGTCTTTGTTACATTTGTGTCTAAAAGTACCCAGAAGCTGAAGTAAGGCTGTCTTCAGCACCAGACTGTAGTCTGCCCTAGTTTTTCAGGTCCTCAGATCCCAGGTCCAGCGGACAAGAGCTGCATAGGTCAGCAAAGTCGGCATATTACAAAGCGGTTTCTTATTCTCCTCCGCACATCTGTATGGCTGGGTCTCCCTTTGTCCTTCCACACTCTTAACGGAGTCCGGGTCAGCTGTTTTGGAGAATGTTCTTTACCATGGACCTATTTCACTTTTTGCTTGTTTCTGACTTTGAGCCTTTGGGACAAGAATACTGCGTAAACTGTTTGCTCTCATCAGAGCACATCCAAGGGTAAATGACTTGAGTTCATAGCATTGGTGGCGCTAACCTTGATCACTGGCTGAGCGGTACCTGCCAGGGATCGCCCACATCAGTAATGGCTGTGTGTCGAGGTTAACCTACACACAGTTGCCCTATGACGTCAGCCTTCCTGACATTAGTGGTTCTTACTTACCTGGTTAGTACTGCATTCCCATGGTGCCTTCTGTCTTTGTGTAGTAGATTGTTTTTCTATAGGAAAGACCTGAACTTTCCCACTTCCCATCCCCCCCCATTTGTTTATTTCATTATTTATTTAGGCCCATGTGGTTTCAATGATTTTATTTTATTGGTTAGAATCCAACATTAAACTTGTATGTTTTATCATTCAATTCTTCCCATTTGGGGCTAGAAGCAACCCTCATGCCCCAGTGACATGCTCTCCTTGCCTGTTTCTTACTTTCTGATGCCACAAGCTGTTCTAGTCTCATATTTTATTTTATCTCCCTAGCTCTCAAGCCAACCACATTACCAAGGAGCCCTGGTTCACTTTATTGGAAAATAGTGTTTACAAACCAATATTATATCACCAGGTGTGGTCATGGCTGTTAGGATCTTGTTTCTCCCAGGCCCTCTCAGTATACAAAGCTAGGAAGGGTGTGTGTGTGTGTGTGTGTGTGTGTGTGTGTGTGTGTGTGTGTGTGTGTGTG
>NC_034593.1:21918055-21947040 GCF_900095145.1 Mus pahari
AGAGAGAGAGAGAGAGAGAGAGAGAGAGAGAGAGAGAGAGAGAGAGATTCTTCTGATTCAAAGCCAACACAATGAGGTGCATTCTCTTCTCCCATCTCTATCTGTAATTCCTTTTTCCAACAACAGAGGGCTCTTCTCTCATCATCAATGATAGATTCAAAACTAGTATCTATGTAACTGTGTGATTACCAGGCTACGCCTATAGGAAACAAACTTACTGACTGGCTCCCCGTGTTTGTATACAACTCTTCTCATCTTTCATCTCCAGTTATCCAGGCAAAGTGTTGTTTTCCAAGTTAAATGAGTTAGTCCTTTTGTCCTTCAGTGTGATTATGATACCCATTTGTAACACAACCAGTATATTAGTTTGTGTCACTATGACCAGAATACTAACAGAAACAGGTTAAGCGTGGAAGGGTTTAATTTGGCTCAGTCTCTGAGCATTTTCAATCCATTCTGGCAGGGAAGACATGGAAGTGGGAGGAATGTGGGAAGACCCCTCCCATGGCAACTCCCTAGGAAACAGAGCTTGCTACTGCCTCCACCCTTTCTTGCCTGCTTCCAACAGCCAGACTCCACCCTCTCAGGTTCCACAGCCATCAAAGGAGCAGCCAAAGCTGGGGGCTGGGAGCTTAAAACCTGAGCCTGGGGGAGAGTTCAGATTCTAACCACAGCCAGGCTCTTACTCATTACATTCCACTTCATGTTTCTCTACTTGACGGTAGCTGTGTGGTGAGGGGAACGTATGGATTTGTAACACCAGTGCAGTTCCAACTGCCCTGTCCTTACAAGAGAACTCAGAGAAGCATCGCTCCCATTTTACTACTAGCCCTGCTCCATTCACTCCTTCCCATGCCCTCCGCACCCCCAGCTCCTCTGTGTAATCAACATCTAGCTTCTTGTTTGTCTTTGGTTCTATTTCTCTTGCACAGATGTGTTCTTCTTACATTTGTCTATCCATGTTTCTCACGATAAGAGAAGCATGCTAGATACATTTTTGGTGGGATTTTCAGTTTTGTTGTCACTGTTAGTTTGATATTTAGTAACACCGGGAAACTGCTTCATCTCCCTCCTTTCATGGTGGTCTTGCTCATTCTTCTTCACAGGAATGTGGCACTCCTATGTATGTATTAGAAGCTATTCAACTACAGTCCTATGCATCGGAGTTTAGGTTGTTCCTAATGCTGGAACACATAATGTCACTCTAATTATCATTGTGCTTTGAGAAAGTCTTCTGTGTCGATTCCTAAAACTAACATGCAGGCGAATGTACCTTGTGTTCAGTCTGACCAACTTGCTTCCCAGTGGTTAATCATCTCCACTGTCAGCTTGACTGGATTTAGAGACATGTGGAAACACCTCTGAGTGTGTCTACAGAGTGTATCCAGGAAATTTTTGGCTAAATATGGAGCATGACCCTGAATATGGACAAAACAATCACATAAGCTGGGGTACTGATACAAACAAGAAAAAAAAAAAAAAAGGAAGCTGAATATCAATATTTATTTCTCTCTGCTTCCTGACATACATGACCAGTTATTTCATGCTCCAACAGCTATGCCTCTCTACCATAATGAGGGACTGTGTCTCTTTAAACTATAAGACAAAACAAAACCTTCCTTCCCTCCTTCTGTCTGTCTGCCTGTCTGTCCATCTGCCATTTTTGTCAGGTATTTTTTTCACAGCAACAAGAAGAGAAAGTAACACAGTGGAACCCTTATGAACTCCTACCAGAAACTTAGGAGGAAGTGTCCGTCCTTACAGCATTACAGTCAGAACAGAACATGCTTCCTAGCTTCTACATCGGATGAAAACTTGTAAATGAACTCGAACATTTTTCTTACTCTGACATTATTTTGTCCTTTGTGCTTGTTGGTAGTCTTCACCCACCTACATTTGACTATGAAGTCTTGGTCTTTGTCTCCCTATCTCTACAAGCCCTGTAGACATCTACTTAGAAAATATGTCTGTCACGGTAGTTCATCCTAGTTGGTCACATGTATTTATATTCAGTCAGGAAAGACTTGAAAAAATATTTTTGTGTGTGCTTACATTTCTCAGTCTGTGCTTTTGTTGAGCTTGAATTCCAAGTCAAAGCTAAGAAGATTTCCTTATGCTGTTATTCAGGAGAAAGAAGAATTTACTCATGTTTTCTCTCTCATGTTTATATGGCTCTTACTTTTTTTAAAATTTAAACCTCTAATCTTTGGGGATTTATTCTTGTGTATGCATGGTGTGAGAAGATGTGGGTCTAATTTAATACCTTTCCAAATGGCTACCCTGTTGTCAAACATTTATGAAAATGCTCAGGGATCATAGACAAGATGCTAGTGAATAAGCTCATTTTTAAATCTATAAAAATAAAAGGATTATAAGAACTATTAACAGATAAAATAATTTAAAAGATAAATGCATTGCAAAAAGCAAACAGATGAAACTGAACGAAAGAAGCCTTGCTCTGGAATGTGTGCAGAGAAAGGATGTTTATTTCTCAAGGGCTTGTCATCAGTGCTGGGCATCAAGGCCTTGTGCCCACCAGGTAAGGGCTCCTCCACTGAGCTCCACCCACAACCCACAGCCGTTCCTACAAAGACCACTCTTAAACGTGCACCAATTGCCATGCCTCTGGCTGTTCTTCCAATCCAACAAAAACACCATGACTCTCACCTGACACTCGAGTTGGTTTAGAAAATCATTTATTTATTTATTTGTGTTTCTGGGATTGTTTTGCATTTTATCCTACAAAGCCAGACGCAGAATCCAGAGTTTCAGACCACATTTACAGTAGCATCCATATGTCCCTGACACATTTTATGTTCTTAGAAGATGGCTGGATGGAGCATCAATCCTGCCTGATCTTCCAGCTACAAGGTTTGAGCTCTTGCTTTGGGCGTCTTACATTTTTTACCATATCTAGTCTTTTAGAAAAGCTTAAGCCACTGAAAACCGCCCTTTGTCCTCTAGAGAACAATTCTGGGACAGAACTTGTTTTATCTTTAATGATTATGAGAGGCCAGCAAAGCAGTTCTGGGCTTTATAAGCCACTCGGTTCCAGGTCAGTCCCCGGTACTTCTCCGCCTGCCACCCGGCTAAACATTGACAGATGAATCATTCAATTTCATAATCGCTTGGTATTAATTACAAAGTAGATGGTAAATCTTGCTATATGTAGACTCGGTTTGACATTTAGGAGAGGCTCCAGAATTCAGCTTTTAAAGGTGTGTAAGGTATGTAGATTAAGTAGCTAGGATTCGTACGGAAAGATTTATCCACACCTCTTAGCCGCTGGGATCTGTGAGTCGGCCGAGCCTACACTTCATGTTTATGAAATGCTTTTCCTCCAGGGAGTTCTCCTCACATTCATTATCTCATTAATCACCCAGCTATTCCCTGGGAGAAAGGAAAATGGGGAAGCATGCATTCTATCAGCTCTCTGACTCCCAGGAGGTACTACTCAGTCGGTGAGGGAAAGAATAATTTCCTTGTCTGTAAAATGAGTCCTCTGGCTTAGCCCGGGCCTTTTGCCCTCAGAGCTCGGTAAGGATGAAATATTTGCGAGTTTCTTCACTCCTCAGGAAAAAAAAAATAACTGCATGTAGCTACTCCAGCAAACTATCAGAGGATCTGCTGCTCTGACCCGGGTGAGAATCATAATAAAAACTAAAATGTGCTGTGTGGGAGCCTACTGCTACTACATTGTGCCTCCAGATACTTACTTCTGGTGGATCACTGTTGGAATCCCAATCCGTGAGGCCGCCACAGTTCTTGAGCATGTTAACGCGCTCAGTATATGTTTGAGAAGACAGAATTAATTGACACTCGGGATGCTACCTTTTCATACAAGTTTTATTTAACCCTGTTAGACATCAGCACTCGGGACGCAGAGGCAGGCAGATCTCTGAGTTTGAGCCCAATCTGATCTACAGAGAGAGTTCCAGGACAACCAGGGCTACTCAGAGAAACTTTGTCTTGAAGAGAAAAAAAAAAATTAAGAATAAAATAAAAAAAATAATAAGGAAACTATAGGGGTGTACCAATGAAATGACAGACAATAGAACACCAGTGCACAAGTGTGCACACGTGCATGCATGCACATGCGTGTCAAGTCAGAGGGTAACCTCAAGCACTGTTTCTTGAGTGCCATTTACCTAATTTGTTTATTTTGAGAAACGGCCTCTTACTGGTCTGAAACTCACCAAGCAGGCTAGGCTGGCCAACTGGCCAATGAACCCCAGAGATCTGCCACAATCCCTCCCCAAAGCTGGGATTAAATGTGCTTGCTACCACATCTACCTTTTCTGTTTTTTAACCACGGAACTGTTGCCTCTGCTCAAATGTTTTGAATTTTAAAGCCACGTTCTCTCCAACACACGAATGGCCACCAGCAGACACATCTTAACCCCCGTGAATGTCAACATCCCAATCTAGGAATTCTGAAACTGGGCATGAGTCGCCATGTGTAGGTCATGCATTTGTAGAAGCACTGTTCTGAGGCAACGCTGGTGCAGTGCTCTTACTTCATGGAGGACGAAAGTCAACTCTGCTAACCAGGAAGGGCGGTTCTGGGGCAGCTGAGGGCAGCTGAGGACATGCCAGCAGGGCTCAGGGCCTTGAGCCTGGGGAAGAAGGTATCATGGCAGTTTCTAAGATATTCAACAGGTTAAAACTACTGTCTTACCCAAGGCGTAAGTTTCAACTTTGCCTTCTGAAAGATGCAACACACTTATATCAGTAACAGTCGTTTTTATTTTCACAGCAGTGGTCATTGAGCAGAAGACGTATGGCACTCCACGAAAGTACTGCTCCATTGAGATACATTCCCCAACCTGTGACAGAGTGGATTCTTTTGCTATACCAATTTCCAGCCAGTCTAAATATCAGGATGTGGGATAGGGAGGTCTCTGCCAAGGCTAGGAGACAATTCTTGGTTACTTGAGTTAGCTGTGGGGTGGCAAGCAGTAATGGAAGGCTGTATGTTCACTGCTAAATAAAGCCAAGCCTCGCCAGGCCCTAGTACTTCTTCACTAGAGCAAACTTTGTGAAAATTACAAACCATGTAGGTCAAGAAAATTGTAAGTAAGATTCTCTTCCGGCCTCCTGGTGCAGGATGACATAAGAGTATACACATCATTATAACAGGCTGTACTGTACGCAGGATTCGTACAAACAGTATCATGACAGTCATAGGCAGTGACCCTGCACGGTCGTGATTAGGTAAACCGAGGTAGCAACCCCATGACCCACACTCTCTAATCATATGAAGCATCTCTATGCATTAGTGCGTTTGGGCTGCTGTGACTAAAGAGTGCACTTGAATAATTCATAAAGGAGAGAGTTTGCACACTAGAGTGATACACACGTGTAATCCCAGCACTCAAGAGACTGAGGCAGGAGAATTCCACGTCTGCCTGGGTTAGTTGTTGAGGTCCTACAAAAGCAAACATAAACACAGACATTGGGCCTGGAGAAATGGCTCAGCAGTTAAGAGCACTGACTGCTCTTCAGAGGACCCAGTTTAATTCCCAGCAACCACGTGGCTGCTTACAACCACTTGTGACTCCAGTCGCAGGGTATCTATCTTAGTGTCCTATGGCTGTGAAGAGACACGGTAACCATGGCAGTTCTTATAAAGGAAAACGTCTAATCGGGGCTGGATTACAATTTCAAGGATTTAGCTCATTATTATGGTGGGAAAGCATGGCAGTGTGCAGGCAGACATGGTGCTAGAAAAAGTACTCAGAGTTCTACATCTTGATCCACAGGCAGCAAGAAAAAAAGATTTGAGGCCAACAAGGCCACACCTCCTCATAGCACCCCTTTCCCTGTGGGCCTTCAGGGGTCATTTTTATTCAAATCATCACAGGATCTCTGTGGACACCCAGCACATACATGATACACAGACATAGTTCCAGGTAAAACGCCCATACACATAAAATTAATGACTTACAGAATTGGACTATCTCAGGTACCAGGAAATACGAACCAAGAAACCATCAAGACTGGTGCTGGTGGGGGCTGCCTGCATGTCTAAGACAGGACCTTGAGTTGGGGATGTAGCTCAGTTGGCAGAGTGCTTCTACAGCATGCCTGAAGCCAGGTGGGATCTGGAGCACCACATGAACCCAGCAATGGTAGCCCGTGTGTGTGACCCAAATCACAAGATGGGGGCAGAGCATTCCGATGTTCAGCATCATTCTTGGCTACATAATGAGTCGAGAGCAGCCCGGGCTGCGTGAAAGTCTGTATTTTTAGAAAAGGAAGGGAGAGAGAGGGGGAGAGGGAGGGAGAGAATCGTAAGTTCTAAGAAATCTAAGATCAAGGCTTCCGTAGGATGCTGTCAGATGTGGACTGCTCTCCACTTCTAACATAGTGCCTTAGGCTTAGGCTGCAGTGTAGCTCAGTTGGTGGAGTGTTTGTCTAGAATACACAAAAGTCCGGGACTTATTCTTAGCACTGCAGAAACCAGGCATGGTGGCATACGCCTGGGAATCCACCCAGGAAGTAGGGACAGAAGGATCCAAAACTGAAGGGTCATCCTCAACTGTGTAGTAAGTTAAAGGCCAACTTGGGCTACACAAGACTCTATTTGACCTTTTTTTAAATATTAATTTCTTTATTGGCAGAGAGTGCCTGCTGTCACATGCCTGTAAAGATCGGGAGACCGTGTGAGTCGGTCCTCTCCCTCCACTGTGTGAGTTCAGGGAATCAGATTCAGTGGACTTGGCTTGGCTGCCGGCTCCCCTGTCTGCTGGGACACCTCACCAGCCTCAAGCCCTGGCAAGAAGATAAGCTCATTTGTTGTTCCATCATCCAGAGGGGAGAATGTTGCCCTTGCATGGTGGGAGAAACCAGGAATGAAAGGCAGCTGCCAGGACCCCTGTTACAAACACACCAGGCTCTGCCCAAGGACCCTGCCCAGGAGATGCCCACAACCCTGCCTTCTCACAGTTCACTTCACTAAGTTTTTCTTCTGAAGATTTAGGATTTTTGCTTTGCCTTAATCATTCCCCAAAGCCTTGGATGTCAGCACCACAGGGCAGAACTGACTTCTCCCTTCGCCCACTCATTGTTTCTTAAGCTACATGCCAAACCCACATGACAAATGGGAAGACCTTCCGAATGCCCAAACTTCCCATAAATCCCTTTCTGGAGTGTTGTTACCTGCATCATCAGCCCATATATCAGCCGATAAGCACCACACCTGGCATGGCTATCTACAGACAAGATGCCTTTGAAGGCTGCAGTGTCTTCTAAGTGCAAAGTCTATAGCCATGGCCTGAAGCTGGGACGAAAAAAGGGCCATATCTCCATACCATCAACACAGAAGGGCATCCAGGAGATTGGGCTATTATCAAAAGTACCATGTTTGCTAGGTGTACTGTTTTGATGGCAGTCGAGAGCTAGCTCTTCATATAATCACTGATCACTACCTTGCTCACCCAATCTTTTCTAAGCCAAATATCACCTAACAGGCAATTCCCTCCTCCACAGTCCTTAAGAGGCACACGAGTCTTCGAAGTGGTACATGCCGGCTTAGCTCCATATTTCCTTCTAAGCTGTGCAAGTCTGTCCCGCATGCTTTCTGTTCTGGACCTTGGTCTGCTTTCTGAATGACCACGAGAGTGCAAATTCATCAACATTAATAACTGCCATGCCGTTCAATCACCTTTGTCAAGAGTTTTCTTTGTTAGCTCTTGAACTTTCTCCATAGGCTTTTCAGCATTCCTAGGAGATGTTTGCATATAATGACGTGCAGAAACTGACAAGATAGCATGGAACATGTCAAGGCCGTGTTTGCACAGGATTCAGGATTATCAGGGAAAAAAAGCTGAGACTCCCCTGTAACACATTGTCAACTTTCACTCGTGAATACATACACAAATCAAACAGCCCCAGTAAGATAGTGCAGGGGTCTTTCTTTCTTTTGTTTTGTTTTGTTTTGTTTTGTTTTGTTTTGTTTTGTTTTGTTTTTTGAGACAGGGTTTCTCTGTATAGCTCTGGCTGTCCTGGAACTCACTTTGTAGACCAGGCTGGCCTCAAACTCAGAAATCTGCCTGCCTCTGCCTCCCGAGTGCTGGGATTAAAGGCGTGCGCCACCACGCCCAGCTTTGCAGGGGTCTTTCTAAGGAGCTTTCCTTGTACAGAGTGACTATGGAGCAAAATCTGCAATTCCTTCTAAAGCGAAGATTTGCATGGTAGGATCAGATGGCAAGATGTGCCTGTTACCATAGTAGAGAACAAAAAGATACAGTTCAATAGGAATCGATGTAAGTAACAGAGTAAGAGACGGAGTAACTTCAGTTCTTGGGGAGGGGACAGCTCTTAATGTTTCATAATCTATTTCAAATGAATAGGTATCAGTCTAACGGATTAAATGGGTAAAATAGATATATCAGTTGAGTAAAATGCCATCCACCTGGACTGACAGTGTCCATATTTGAAGCATGTCAGCACATTCTGTCCACTTGCTCTATGAGATTTAGCCATAACCAAGGACCAATGAGACAGCGCAGCAAACCAAGGCACTTGTCACCAAGTCTGACTTCCATCCCTATGACCCACATGGCAGAAGAAGATTGGCTCCATCAGCTTATCACCTGATTTCAGTGGAAGCCACCAGAAATGTGAAAGGAAAACGAAAAAAGACACAAAGCATCCTCAAAGAAGATAGAAGAAGAGAAGGAGGAGGAGAGGAAGGAAATAGCTTTTCAAGCTTTAGCTCACTTCCAAATCAACCATATGAAAGGCTTTATAAAAGAACTGACACTGGGTAGGTAAGGAGATAAACTCAGGGTAACCAAGGACAGCTGCAGCTGTCCTTTGGTAGCTGTATTTGCTGACAGAATGGCCTTTTGTGATGGAAGTGCCTGCAGACTGCAAACGGGTCCTTCCTACTAGATCAGACTCAAAGGCCCAAGATGACTTTCCCAGTTGCTGCCGATGTGCACTAATATGGGGATCTGCATCCTCAGACGACCCTGACCACCTTTCATGCTAATTACGTTGTGATTTTGACCCAACCTCTTGTAGGCTTTCTGGGGAATCATAGGAAGAGGCGCCCTACAAGGGAAGTCGATCCCACCATGATTTGGGAAGGAAAAGGGGCCACATCAATTCATGAATATGCTACTTACATCATGAATATTCATAAAACCATCTTTAAGATCCACAATGCAGGACCACTGAACTGCTCACTTTGGGACAACTGGGAGCATTAATTTCCCCACTGAGAAGAAAAACCATGATTGTCTCCTTACCATGAGCTTGGAGGGTAGTTTTCAAAGTTGACAATCTAGAATGAGTAGAACACCCTACGTCAGGGAGACAAACGGAAAAAAGCCCAGGCTTAGGAGGCAGTAGCAGTATCTGAACCAACAAAAATGCCTGGTGTTGCCAGTCAACCAATATTCCAGGGCGTGGCATTTCCCCTCAACCAAGACATCCCAGGGCTTTGATTTCTTTCTTCCCCCATAGAACTCCAGGAAGCAGGAGTGAAGACAGAGATGAAGTTCTAAGACCCAAAGGAAGCAAGATCCCAGCCCACATCCTCATGAACCACCCAAGCTGTAGGAGGCCAGAGCTCAAATGAAGTTAAGTGTGGATTATCTCCTTGAACTGAACAGAACTGACTAAGAGGAGAGTATTCTTGTCACTAAACATAAGTGGAGAGATGTAATTTGTGAAGAATGATCAGAAACCTATCAGTGAAGTCTCTCAAGGGAGCAGGAAATCAGCAGGTGTGGAATGGCTAATGACTGTGGTGTAGAGATTAGAAGAAAAATATTGCATCTAGTTCTATCCAGAGAAGCTCCACTCACTCATGTTGCCAAACTTTCCAAATGTAGCACGTTGCCAGGTTTATCAGAAATAAGTCATAATGACTCATCTTCCTTACCATGTATTGTAGTTTAAATGAGAAACACCCTCCCCCCACCGGGGCTTTGAACACTTGGCCTCCTATTGGTGGCGCTATTTGAGAAAGTTATATATTTTATAGAACTTTTATAGATTTGCTGGAGGAGGCTGAGGGGGGTGAAATTTCAGAGCTTATATGGTGGTTTGATATGGGGATGGCCTCCATAGACTTGTGTGTCTGAATGCTTGCCCCACAGAGAGTGACATTATTAGGAGGCACTGGGGTGGGTAGTGGCCTTGTTGGAGGAAGTATGCCATCACTGGGGCAGGCTTTGAGATCTCAGATGCTCAAGCTATCCCTAATGTGGCATTCACTTCTGCTATCTGGGAATCAAGGTGGAGAACCCTCAGCTCCTTCTCGGGTCTGCCTGCATGTCGCTATGCTTCCTGCCATAACGGACTAGACCTCTGAAACTGTAAGCCAGCGCCAATTACATGTTTTCCTTCATAAGCTGCAGTGGTCATGGCGTCTCTTCAGAGCGATAAAACCCTAACTGAGAGACCCCACTTCTAGTCTGTTCACTGTTTCCTTTTGTATGGTTGACACATGATCTCTCAGCCTTCTGCTCTGGCTGCCTGCGGTCACGCCTCCCTCACCATTGGCAACACCTAGTCCTCTAGACCCTAGAGACAAAACAAACTCTTCCTTAACATGGCTTTTTAAAACAGCAGGATGTTGAGTCTACAGTGCAATTATTACTAATAAATCTTATGCAGGTCCACAATGAAAAGCAGCAGGAAGGGAGACAGAAAAGAACAGTAAGAGATGTACAGTTTGGAGAGAAAAAGAACACACAAAAGCTTAGTGTTCCATGTGTTGAAAGAGAAGATGCCATTGATAAGATTGGTGGCATTCAAGGCTTCCGGCTCCCCTTTGAAATAAAGGGATAGGTGCCTTCAGGACAAGACCCCATCCAGCTAAGCTTCCAGTTTGTGACTGGAGAAAGCCTAGGGGTGCTCTGCTCCAGCAAATAACAGCATAAAGAACTGCTGCAAATGTGATTTGAGGGGGCAAGAGTCACACTTGGCATGTCATTCCCATGGCTTGGGGGGTGTGAAAAATGCAAGTTGTGGATCCTTCAGTCATGGTTTTAGGCAGCTTCTAAGGCCAGGAAATGTGTGGCAAGGGACCCCTGCAAGGAGGTTTTAGAGGCCATTGGATAGAGCAGTAAAAAAATGGTGCTTGGGTCGCAGCGGAGACCCCATCCTGAGGACAACGTCTATGTAAATTACTTTTGTGTTGCTGTGATAACAACATCAAGTCCAAAAGCAACTCACAGAAGAAATGGTTGTCTTTGGTTTAAGGTTCCAGAGGGAGAATCCACACTGGTGAGGGATGCCTGGCAGTAGACTGTAGGAGCAGAAAGCTGAGAAAGCAGCACATCTCAACTATACGAAGGAAGCAGAGAGAAAGAGGTGGAGATGAAGCAAGCCCTCCTCCAGTGATGTTCTATCTCCAGCAAGACTGCACAACCTAAAGTTATCCATAACCTCCCCAGAACAGCACCACTGAGTTTTCAAGTGTCGGGAACCTGTGGGGAACGTTTAAACCACCACCAGGTGCTTAAGTCGTTTGATCTACCCTCTCCAGTAACACCTCACATCTCCAAGCAACTTGGATGTGTACTGGCCATTGTGAACTACAGAACTGATGACTGAGAGCTGGCATCTGTGTAGATGCTAGTGTTTGGAATGAGATATGGGATGCCTTTTTAACAAGCAAACCCTCTAGAGTCACTGAGAGCACCACACTCATTCCTAGCTTTCCCCTCTGCTTTGCTGTTGTTTAATTTTCGTTTATGTGGGAGTAGGGGTACATGAGCATTTTGGTAGAGGTCAGAAGACATCTTACAGAAGTCAGCTGTCTCCTTCCACCATGTGGATTCTGGGGACAGAATTCAGATCATCAGTCTCTACCCACTGAGCCATCTTGCCAGCAGCCCTCCCTCTCTACCCACTTTGCTTTACATTTTTTTATAGTATATATTTATGGAAAACACTATAAGGACTGTTCTGAAATACGGTGGGAAAACAAATACATTTATCACAAATGCCTATAGACCTAGCTTAAAATAACCCAAATTAAAATTAATCTTGAACATCATTTAGCTGTGTTCTCATGATTATGAAGGTCCCAGGGTTTTGCATTGCTTAAGGACATCAAGATGAACATCAATTATTATTGTGCTGTAAGCGTGATTAAAGCCCACAGAGGAGTCTAATGAACAGTGAATCCAGTAAAAGCTCACTCTTAGCTGCTAGCCCGGGGTGAGGTGGAGGGTGAGGAATGTTCGGAAATCATCATGCTTCATTTCTAAGTATTTCTAAGTTGGTGTTTATCAATGTCTGTCCTTTGGTTGTAAAGGAACAACTATTCTTTCTACCTGAGTACCCTATTTAAAATATTTAAGATTTTATGGTTCAGTTAATAATACCTAAAGCTGACAGATGTGAAGCAGCAAAGTTAGTTCCGATTTACATTTCGGACTGCAGTCATTGGAAACAGACAGGTCTGGGGCTAAGGATGTAGCTCAGTTGGTGAAATGGTCCTGACATGGGCACAATTCAGTCCCTAGACTAGCATAAACTGGGTGTGGCGGTACATAGCAATCACTCAGGTGGTTCAGTCATCCTTAACACAGGGCTACATGGTGATTGAAGCTAGCCTAGGCTGCCTTAGACATTGTCTCAGAAAGAAAGAAGACACAAAGAAACAGGGAAACAAAAAAGAAACCAGAAAGAGTTACAAGTATTCATTATTTTTCTAAACAAATTAAGAGTCATGCTATTCTTTTAAAAATAAAGTTATGGGAGCCGGATGTGGTGGCGCACGCCTTTAATCCCAGCACTTGGGAGGCAGAGGCAGGCGGATTTCTGAGTTCAAGGCCAGTTTGGTCTACAAAGTGAGTTCCAGGACAGCCAGGGCTACATGGAGAAACCCTGTCTCGAAAAACCAAAATAAAATAAAATAAAATAAAATAAATAAAGTTATGGGCTGGAGAGATGGCTCAGTGGGTAAGAGCACCCAACTGCTCTTCCGAAGGTTCAGCATTCAAATCCCAGCAACCACATGGTGGCTCATAACCATCTGTAACAAGATCTGACGCCCTCTTCTGGAGTGTCTGAGGACAGCTACAGTGTACTTACATATAATAAATAAATAAATCTTTAAAAAAAATAAAGTTATAATCAATTTGGCAAAGTTATGTCTATGAAACTGAAATTGCCAAAGTGAAGCATATCAAATTGAATCTTTTTTTATTTTTTGCAAATGAATTCAATCTGGCAGATTTATTTGGAAGTTTAAAAAGTAATCTCTCAGCCTATGATATTTCCACAGGTTTTCCCCACACTTCCCTCTCTTGGCGGCAAGTCTCCAGCTTTGGGGAGGTATAGCACTAATACCTGTTAAATTTTCCACCCCAACACAATGACACTGGTCCATGGCCCAATTCCATTTGAGCTCATGTGGTTCGGGGTGGCTCCTTTCGTGGAGAAGACTAGTGTGAAGGGCTGAGGGTCTCTCTCTGGAGGCTGCCACATGCCTGCCAGTTTTCACACTTCTTTATAGGCACTCGACAACAGTGGACCATTGCAAGACGGCCAAGTTAACAGCACGTTCTGCTTATTATGTACGTTCATTATACTGGGTAGGCATAGATGGGCATTTTCACACGGGCTTATATTGCACACTCTACCTCTATTGCCTTTTCTCACTTCTCCCTCAACCTACTAGTCCCTGTTGTTCCCTTAGGCAGTTTCACACACACACACACACACACACACACACACACACACACACACACACGGTTTTGCCTAACTATAAAAAAATGCATGAGAAGTGAGAGAAAGCATATATGTCTCCCTAACACAGGGTCAACTTGTTTAATTCCCATGTATGTCCAATTTCCTGCAAGCAATGTAACTTCATTCTCCTGTGGGTGGAAAAGCCCACTGTGCGCTTGCCACATTGTCTCTATCCATTTGTTGGGCACTGGGTTAGTTTCTATAACTTAGCTGCTGTGACTAGTTCTGCAATAAATAGGAAAGTGCCAAGTGTGCCCTGTGAGATGCTGACTCGGAGTCCCCTTCGTGGTTCCCATCCCCTTACCTAACGCTCCTCCTACCTTGCTTAACATCCTTACTGCTAGGGCTTGTGGCCCTTGTCAACAAGCCTGATGACAGGACCCATATTGTGGAGAGACCCACAGGTTGTCCTCTTGACCTAAGCATGTATCATGGCATGCACGGGCACATGTGTACAGAGAGAGAGAGACACACACACAAAGACAGAGACAAAGAGAGAGACAGACACACAAATAAATGTAATTTAAAAAAAAAAAAACGAAACCAAATCCCCATCTCTCCCAAGGCACGTGTGGTGGGAATTTATCAGATTAATACTCTGAGAGGAACCGGCACCCTAAGGACAGATTTAGGCATGTATCAAATGTAGTTGGTCTTCATTTTAGTGGTGGAGTTGGCCAACTTTCCCCTCTATAGCGCCTTCCCCTTGGTGCTGCACCAATTCCCACTGTTGTGGAACACCTATGGTCTGTCAGGTCTGTGCTAGGAGCTAGCTGTCTTTGATGACTAAATTAGGTAAAGCTGGGACTAGGAGGTGTAACTCAGTGGTAGAGCACTTGCCACCATGTGTAATGACATATATGCTAAAAAGGAAACACTAAGTGATGCCCTGCGTCCCTGGGAGAGGGGCAAGCAGAGGTGAGGCGGGACTGAAGTAGTCACAGTCATCAATATGGGAATCAGTCCAGGGGAGTAGGAAGGGCCTTGTGACCTGCAGAGGGATCCCCCCCACACACACACACCCCAGAAAGCTTTAGGAGAGACAGAACGATTGTAAGCAGAAAATGGCATGATCGGTTTCCTTTACAGAGACTCCGGCTATAGGTGAACAGGGAAATCACGGAGGTGGACAGAGTACATCGCTGCACACACCTAAGGCTTTCAGATGCCACGGTTCTTGCTGAAGCCAGGATGAAGGACGCGCCTTGGAGACTTCTGAGTCTTTGAGGTGTCAGAGATGCTGGGTCTTCATGCAAGTACAACCCAGGATCACAAAGGACTGAAATTGTGTGCCTCTGACGCACCTCACTTGGGTCCCCGATCTCCGTGGAACTGGGTCTCTGGTTGTAGGCAAGCAAGGATTTGGCGAGGTGACAAACAGTCCACACGAGAGTGTAAAACTGAATGTAATTTGTCAAATGGAGCATCAAACTTTTATACAGAATAAAATAGGGAAGTTAGGTGACACATCGGCAAGGTACAAATGAGGTTACTGGATGCTTAATGACTCTTACACAAAACAGAAGAATGTAAACACAAAGACTGGCAGGAACTGGGCAATAAAACAACTGAGACAAAGTCAGCTCTATCTAAGGTCAGCTATAATCTTAGAAGCCAGGTGTGAGATCTTTACACTCCTGGGGCAAGGGCTTTCACACCCAAGTCGTGGTTCTAATTAGGGAGTTCTGTTCTAGCTAACCTCATGAATAATGCAATACTCTAAAACCACAGCCCTTCTACATCCTAAACCATTGTAAATTCCTGTATATGTGAGCGACTTGGCTTTTATTCTAAGTGATAGTGTGGGGGGACTTTTCTACTAATAAGTAATGTAGTCTGCCATACATAACTATACTAAGAATTCTAAACTTACTTTGCTAAACTTACCTTGAGATTTCTAACTCTATGTAGTAGATAGTAATGCCTGATTTCTTTCACTATCTCTCTTACAATACTAGAGGCAATTCTGAATGTCACTGAATACGCAACATTCTTACTGAATTCCAAGCCCAGGGTCAACTCAAGGACTACCTAGGGCATTGGCGAAGGCCAGGAAACAAAGTTCAATTTTGCCTAGGTATTTGGCAAGTCATTGTTTGGAGGCACCTATCACAAAACAATACTGAGAGGAAGCACACAGATCCATTTGCAAGGGCAAAATTGGAGCATACGTGCTATGGATGCCACAGTTCCAGGAGACTAAGTTTCCGTGAAACTCTTTGCCTCAGGAGACTAAGTTTCCGTGAAACTCTTTGCCTCGGGACTGCATCCAGGCTTTTGGCCTGTCATGCTTGTCACTACTGGAGTGGATGTTCGTGCTTCTGAACGGTGGGTTTGAAGCCTGAGAGAGCTCTGTCTCTCCTTTTCACATATCTGGCAGAGATCCCACGGGGCTGAGCAGCAGAGGCTTGTAGCCCTGACCAGCCAGTAAAGCAAACTGTTAGCCTTCCCTCCTTCTTTGTCCCGAGTCAGGGTGAACGACATGGGTGAACCTGAGCAGAAGCCTCAGTTCCAGGTTTTGCTTTTGTGGGTCTCAGGTTAGAATTGAAAGCTACCGAGCAGGTCCAGGAGAAAGCTGTGTTGTGTACCCTTCAAGTAAAGCCCAGCAAAGGACTGCTGATGAGGAAATGGATTTACAAAACCCAGGAGCCTGAGATCCATGGACTGGCTAGAAGGAATGATAAAGGAGATGAGCATGCGCGAGAGCAGCCAAGGTTTTTGGCTCAGGTTAAGGTGAGCGCTGCTGCCAACGTCGGCATACAAAATGGCATGGCAAGGATTAGAGAACATCAGTCTTGTTTTTTGTTTTTGTTGTTGTTTTTGTTCTTAATTATGTTTATTATATAGTCTAGATAAAATACTATTATAGACGGCGAGGATCTTTCAGCATGCAGTTATGAAGTTTTGCGTCACTCGAGACAATTTTGTATGTATAAACATCCATGTAAAATACAAAGAATCGAATCCAGAGACAGGAGATATGTGCTGTGTTAGACAGGAGCTTCAGGGAAATCGATATCGCTTGTTAGACTGCTGAGTGCTTTTCAGAGAGCCTGCAGCAGCTGCTTTCTCGTGCACAGTTCTGGTGGAATCCTAAACCAAACATATCCAGTCACACCGTGAGTCACCATCTGTAGACTGGCGATAAGAAAATGGGCAAATGCGCATAGCTGTGTTATAGGATCACCTGATTAAAAAAACAACTTTTAAAGAAATCTTCGGTGCACAATTTTTTGAGAGCAAAATAAGAGCTTATAAATCCTTTGCAAACACTTTGTGAAGAATACTGATGTAAGTAAGCCCCCACGTACAACATCTGCATGCGGAGGAGGAATCTGCAGTGGCGACAGTCTACGGGGTGGTGCACACTGAGGCAGAAGTAGACAAGTCCGTGGTCTGCAGCAATCTAGCCAGAGCATGTCATTGGCCAATCAGCTGCCAGTGTGTGCCTATGGAGTGCATGAGACATATGCCTGGCTGTCATGGAGGCCACTACTGGAAAAATACTTGAATAAGAAGATATTGTTTTAGTAAGGGTTTTACTGCTGTGAACAGACACCATGACCAAGGCAACTCTTATAACGACATTTAATTGGGGCTGGTTTATGGGGTCGGAGGTTCAGTCCATTATCATCAAGGTGGGAGCAGGCCAAGGAAGTCTTGACTTCCTTGGTGATGAACAGCAATGTGGAAGTGTAAGCCAAATAAACCTTTTCCTCCCCAACTGCTTCTTGGTCATGAAGCTTGTGCAGGAATAGAAATCCTGACTAAGACAGATTCTTTTTCCCCCTTTTATTGAAAATAAATTAATTCTTTTTTCATGTACCATATCCTGACATGGTTTCCCCTTTCTCCTTCCTGTTCATACCTACCTCTCTTCCATTTGGATCTACTCCCTTCCTGACTCTTATTAGGAAAAAAAGCAAGCTTCTAAGAGATATTATATTTAATTTTGCTATATTTTAATAAGATAAAACAAGACAAACCAAGAGAAGAAAAAGAGCTCAAGAGAAGGCCTAAAACTCAAGAGACTTGCTCATTCACACCTCGGGAATCCCACAGAAACACTAAACAGAAGGCTATGATATAAACGAAAGGGGGGCTAGTGCAGACCCGTGCAGGCCCTGTGTGCCCTGTCTAAGTTTCTGAGTGTGGACCACCTTTGCTCATGCTGTCAGAGGGCCTTGTTCTCCTGGGGTTTCCCCCCCCCCCCACCGGCTCTTACACTCTGTCTCCTCTTCAGAGAGGATCCCTGAGCTCTGAGGGGAAGGACTTGATGGAGACATCCCATTTGGGGCTGAATGTCCCAAGATCGCTCATTGCATAATGCCTGGCTGTGGGTATCTGTATTCAACTGAGAATTGTTTATATAAATTGTGGTACACAGCGCACCTTTGTCGGTAGCACATCATACCTTGATTATTTTAAAGTAAGGTCACTTCAGTTTTGTAGTCTCATTTCCTATTACATTGAGTAGCTTTTCATATATTCACTGGTCATTCAGCGTGAATTGTCTGGTAACGGCTTGTCCATTGACCTTGACAATTATGCCTTGACCCTACAATGTTTTTATGGATGAAAATCATTAAGCTGCTACTGCACATGTGACAGCATGTCCCCACAGCCTGGGATTCTGTGCTTTAGGTGGTAAAGGTACTTTGTAAAAGTGACTTGCGCTTGAGATTCGATGTTCCGGGAATACCCAGGTGGGAATGTCCTGATTTAATCACTCCTGTTCTAGGAGGGGAGGCAATGTGACCTCTGTATAGGCTGTGGTGACAGTCACAGGCCAAGAGGCAGCCAGACAGAGTGCTAAGGTGAGACACTAGGAATGGGCTCTCTCCTGGAAGAAGCCTGCCCCACTGACCTGCAGGCAGACTGACAGGGCACTTTTCATCTACAGACAAAGGGAATGTGTGGAGGGGGAGGGGGTTGTTTTGTTAGAGAAAAGGCCTAGACATACTGGTCACACACACACACACACACACACACACACACACACACACACTTCAAGATCAGTTTGTAATTAAGCCAACTACATTTTAATGTCACCAACAAGAGACAAATACATGTGATGGCATGCCTGCAGTCCCAGCACATGGGAGGCAGGGGTGGAGGATCTGAAACCTGAGGCTAGGCTGGGGTATATGAGACTTGCCTCAAAAACAAACAAGCAGCAGAAATTGCTAGGGAATTGGCCAGTGAGGAGATACATGAATTATATACAAAGGTAGACAAAAGCTTATGTTATTGGGTACGGAGGTAATACATATGCTACGACATATATTCCAAAATACCATGTTGTACACCATAATATAAAAACTGTTTCTGTCAGTTTAAAATAAATAAGAAAAAGGAGAGTAAGAATGTACAGGGAGAAAATTGCTCAAGGTACAACACATACGAGAATGGAAAAAAATTGAGCACAAAAGAAACAAAACCCAAGTAAGAGAGGGAAATGAAGACGGCTCAGTGGTTGACAGACCTAGTGGTTGCTGCTCTTGCAGGATTCGGGTTCAATTCCCAGTGCCCACATGGTGGCTCACACCCATCTGTTCCAGGGGATCTGATGCCCTCTTTTGGCCTCTGTGTACACCAGGCGACTGTGTTGTTGTACAGATATACATGTAGGCAAAACACAAATACATTAAGAAATTAAAGAAAAAGAAACAAAGTACTAAAAAGAACTCAACGTTATGCTAGTGGGGGAGCGGGCAGGGCGCCTGTTAGAAATCCAGATGCTGCCAATAGGAGTGCAGCATGCCCAAATCCTTAGTATTCAGAAGGCAGAGTGGGAGGACCAGGACTTCAAGACCAGACTTGACTGCGAAATGCATTCAAGGACATCCTGCGCTACGTGAGACCCTATCTCAACAAATCCAACCACCGAAAGAACCATGCATGTTAATGATTCCACAGTGAAACCCGGAAGGATGCCAGCAGGAAGGACCGCATCCTCTGGGGAAGTATCTGAATCGTCCCAACAGATGGCCGGCAGACATACACATGCTCAGTGTGTGCTGAGAAGACTCTGGAAGAAATGAGAATTGCTGCAAACGGGTGAAAGGGGGTCCTTTAATATTGCGGCAAGACACTGAGTGACTTCTGCTGCTTCGCAAAGTGGGTGTGGACACGATCAAGGCGAAGGCTCTGGAGCAAAGGTGTGGGTCTGGTTTCCCCGGCTGCTGTTATGGAGGGAATGGGAGGGCACGGATGGAGGAAGGGTGGCTAAGCAGAAAGTTCTCTGCCTATCCAGACACCAAGGGACTCTGCCTTCACCTGTC
Organism: Mus pahari; assembly: GCF_900095145.1. Lineage (NCBI taxonomy): Eukaryota > Metazoa > Chordata > Mammalia > Rodentia > Muridae > Mus > Mus pahari. The sequence continues at coordinate 21,938,062 of NC_034593.1, forward strand.
CAGACATGAGGAGATGCCTTTAGATTTGCTGTCAATAAGTGTGCTCTGGATAGAAAGCATGACTACTTTTCACTGCCTGCTTCAGAATGTCAGCCTCATGTGTCAGCTTGACTGGGTTCAGGGAAATCCAGATAGCTAGTTAAACATTATTTTGGGGTGTATCCATATTATTTCTACAAGACATTGGCAGCAGAATTGAGTGAAGATTTACCCTCACTAATGTGAGTGGCTACCATCCAACCCATTGAAAGCCTAACTAGAGAAAAACCAGCAGAAGAGCCAGTGTCCCACATTTACCCCTGGGCCTCCATGTTCTTTCTCCCTGGCCACAGGGATTCTAGTCTCACACCTCTGGACTTGATCCAGTAATTAATCACTGGCTCCCCTGGTGCTCAGAGCTTCAGACGTGGACTGAATTATACCAGCCTTCGAAATCAAGTGAGCCAGTTCCTGTAAGACCATATCATCCAAAACTCATATATATCCAAACTCTATATACTATTGGTTCTGTTTCTGAAGAACTCTGGTCTAAGGTTTTAATACCACCAATGTTTCCAAAGAAACAGAATTGTGAGGATAAGATTTCTCAACTGGCGCTACAATTTCTGAAGCTGGCTCTCTTAAACTGATTAGAGTAAGACATCAGTGACTTGCTTTCTAGTAGCTTTGCTAGTCTGTGTTGTCACGCCCTCAGCCTTTGGCATTCCTGTGCACTTTGAGAAGGAGTTAAGAAACCCCACAAAGAAGCCTGCTGTGAACACTCACAAAGTTAGAGAATGGTGTGGTCAGTTGTCCCTATTGTCACTGAATAAACTGACAAGAGAAAAGACTGTAGTGAAGGGTTCTAGGTCACAACTTGTACATGGCATAAATGGCCTCAAAGAATCTGGGTGTGTCCTGGAGAAAAGGCTCATTATTAAAAATCAGGTCCTTACCTTGCGAATGGCAAGATTAACACGCAGGTTGAATTCCCAAGCTGTGTCACAGCTAAGAGGGGAAAGTCCCAAAGAATGCTTGAGTCTTCTCGGCCTTTTTCTCAGACTTATACCTAGATTCAAGTGCCCACTGAGCCTGAAAGATGAGACGCAGTGTATGCCTAGCATACAGGGAGCTTTGTAGTCCATCCCCAGCACCACATAAACCAGGTGTTTTGGCATGAACATGACATCTCAGTGCTTGGGAAGTAGAGGTAGGTCAGCCTACACTGAGCAGGGTCAGCCTGGACTGGAGATTAATTTAAAAAAAAAAAAAGTATTTTTAAAGGAACAAAGCCTGGTAGCCTGTTGGGATCTCTTAAAGTAAGGTTTCCACTTGCCTGTCCGCTCCCTGATTCAGTCCCTGAGTCTCATGTATTTCGGGAAAACCTGAATCCAATTAGCAGTCACACACAGCTCTACTAAATAAAGCCCTTGAGATCTCCGAAGAGACTAAATAGGTACTTAACCATCTCACCAGAAGTAGGAATAAAGATGGGACCACCAAGAAAGCTGAATGAGGGACAGTCGCTTGTCTAAGTTCTATGAGTTATAAGATACGTTTGTGATTCTGACTCTGCCAGAAATACAGCTTAGACTGATTAAGATGACAAAACCAAATAAAAGGGTGTTACAACTCAAGTGTTACAAGCAGGACACAGGCCAGTCCAGCTGCTCTGATACAAACTGACCCAACCCAATTGAAAGCACAAAGGATTCCTGAGATTCTTATAAAGATGTTCCGTCTCATCCGATTATGACAGCATGGTACATACCATGGGGCCCACAATCACCAGGTCACTGTGCTATCTTCCTAGCTGCCACTTGGGCAAGAACCCATGAGATTTGTCATCTGACACTTGTGACCAACTGAAGCAGCCTTCTGACTGACAACTGCACTTTCTGTATCAAGCATTCCTTCTCCCTAGCTTTAGCTTCACAACATAGTCATGTTTCTGTGCCTTACATTTCTTCCCTGACCTCAACATCTTACTTGGAATTTCTCTAACCAAAGAACTACTATCTATGCAGAAGAGCAACTGCAGATGTCCCTAAGTTAGCTAAAATTCCTTGGAACTTGTGGTGGGATCAATTTAGATCTGGTGGGACCACATGTAATACCTTCTTCTTCTATTGTCTTCTTTCTTGCAATTGTTTCAAACCAGTATTCTAGAAATCACTCTATACATAAAATTAACTTCAAGAACTATATAGTGTAGGTGAACTTTTATTACCCAATCCCATATCAAGGGACTTGACTGCAGTATTGCTCTACTCCCACAATGGGAGAGAAAGGGTTCATGTCAATGGACGGTATGATTTTTAGTATTTCTAAATCCCCCTGGATAAGGACTGCAGACATTGTATTTTGCTACTAGGACTAAATGGAGTACACTTTCCCAGCTTTTCACCAAAAGTAGTAAATATTAAGATATCAGTAATGGTATCTTTATTTAACGCATTATTTTTCTCTTATGTCAGTTTGCACTTCTAAGGATCAGTTTTACAATATTTTTAAACATTTATCACTGTTTTATGTATATAAATGTTTTGCCTACACATACATACAGTGCCCTTGTAAGCTAGCAGAGGGCACCCCTGGAACTGAAGTCGCAACCTATTTTCACGCCAGCCCCGCACTCCATATTTTATTAAATACAATCACGCTGGTCTATTATCCATTACTATCGTTGTGTGGGTATGCTCGTGTTGTATGTGTGTGGTACATGCACTTACAAACACAGAGGCCACGGCAGACCACCCGGTGCCTTCCTTTTATTCTCTATAGATATCAATGCCTTGAGATAGGACTGTCACTGAGCCTGAAGCTCCCCTTTGCGCTGGGTTGGCTAACTGTGTGGTCTCAGGATCCAGCACCTGCCCCCCAGTGCTGAGGTTACAGGCACACAGAGTGATACCAGGATTTAACATGGATGCTGAGGATCTGAGCTGAGGTCCTCACACACACACATGTAGAGCATGTACTGGTACCCACTGGGCCACCCCTTAGGCCATCTGGTCATCTTTTGTGCTTCACCTATATTAATGCAAGCTTTCCTTCAAGTCATGCTTGTTGCTGCTACATGCTGTGAGATATGCTTAAAGCTATTTCTGCTGCAAGATCACATCTTAAATTTTAGGATTTATGTGAGATAATTGTATATAATCATCCACATTTCCAAGGTATCACCCCCAGAACATTCCATAGCCCCATGGTACCAATTGCTATTTCTCAACAGAATGAGTCAGTGAGCAATTCCCTAACACCAATAGAACTTTTAGTTTTCAATTTCTCATACTAATGATTTCCACCGTGTTATTTTCTTCTTGGTTACATACTAATATTATTTTTTGTTACAGTTCATAAAGAAATACACAGTGTCAGGGCTAGTGACATAGATAGCGCAATGGAAGTTTGCCTATGTAACAAGAGAAAGTTGGCTTAATCTCCAGCACCACATATAGTTGCTCTATTTGTGCTGTGAGGGGGTCCTCAGAACTTAACTGTGGAATATTAGTAATCAACCCTTTGAAACTTGGTGATGAATTATTATCTCTCACCTTTATTGTCAATATAAATAATAAATATCTTGATATTAAACCACCCTTGCATTCTTGAAAGAAGAACACTATCTGATGTTCTAAAAGCTTTAAAACAATTGTAAAGGCTTTAATAATAAATAATACATGTGTTAGTTACTTTCTCAGTAGAGGAAGAAGTTGCTGATAATTCTGCATGATACACACCCTTAATGTATTTATACATAAGTGATCTGCCTTTATCTGATAATGGGAACACACCAATGCCCTACAGCAGCAGACAGTTAGTGATAAAATCCAGACACTCCCTTCAAATGATGCACCCAATAGTTTTCCAAGTTCAAACCTTCTGTTATTTCTTCCCCTGGAACACTCAGTCTTTGGTGGTGCGACAATACCTCCATCTCCAATAAAACTTTTTCCTGGGGGAAAAGTGTATACGTAGACATAAACACAAAATCTAAATGAAATACAGGATTTACACTCCCTTCTATAAAGTTGAGCTTAAATCCCAATACTACACATAGCCCACTATACAAATACTCAAAACCATTAGTGATACACATCAATAAGATAAATACAAAACAGTCCAGAGACTAAGGAAGCATTCACATTTGTCTATGAAAAATTCTCTAAAGAAATTATGACAGGAAACATAAAAGATACTTATATTTTTAAGCTATTTATTTACAAAGTTCTTGCTAATATAACTGCTTTTAAAATATAGCAAAACAAAGTCATTTACTAACCTGTGAAGTGGTACATACATGGTATAGAAAAAAATCCAGTCAGTTAAACTATTAAAGCAGATTATTGAGAATTATGTAACAAGAAGACCTGTAACACTCCCTTGAACATGTGAGAAATAAAATACACTTGGCCATAGTAACCCAGTCATTCTGTATTACTGACTAAAAGAAATATTACAATAGAAGATAATGGCAGATTCAGAAAAATTTTGACAATAAATTTCTAATCTTATTTTAATGATATGACCACAATAAAAAGTTTACCACACATTATATCTGTGCATTTCACAGGCAATTAGCAAAACTGAAGACCACTTCAGAACAACTATACAAAGAACAGAAGCAATTCTTAACACAGTTTTCCCATGATCTTATCCTTTGAAATAAATTCAAATACAGTAGTCAACTAAATCAAGATTTGCTAGTGTCTAGAAAAGAAAAATAAAAGTCTCTGAAACAATTATAAAGTATATACTAATATCTTATCTTCGCAACATATACAATGTTTTGTAATCTTTCTCTTCATATCTCAATTTGCAAAAGAAAATTCCAAATGATCTTAATTGTATGGTTAATAATGGTGTATTTTTTAAAATTCATTTGTTAGATCTCTTATTTTAAAAGAAAATAAACTGCAAAAGAGTAGTTAAGTACATCAAACAATCCAACTGAACAAGCCTCTAGAATTTAATCAGAGGTTTTTATTCAGCAAGTATTGCATTGCTGTTCAGTTTCTGCACAAATTGAGATACACAAATATGTACTTCCAAAAATTCACTCAAGGTACTATACAAATACACAACAGTATTTTGCACCCACCAATAGTTTATTGTGTCAGGGCTACAAAGCTACTGACTATCAGGAATAACTTAAGGTACTGGTCTTCGGATGTGAGATTCAAAGATAAATTACATCAAAATCAATATTTTTTTACATAGACTATCTTGAAAAATGTATTTCAAGAAAATTAAACAGCGTTGGTTAGTGTTACTAATCTTCTCTACAACTTTACCAAGTGCTAATTCAAAGTACCATGTAAGTCAGCATTTTATTGAAGTATGAGGTGCCTCGGGACTTAAGTTTCATATCAAGTGAGTTGTAGATCGACTTAATGTATGACTTCTCCGTTCAAAGAAAGAAGGGAGGCTGACAAGGGAGGGAGATGGAATACCCTATAAAAGACAAGGCAAATAGAATTTACATTTTTCTTCTCAAAACTTGCAGCAGAGTTCAGAGCTATGCCTACCACTCTCCCCTTCTACTAATTAACATGACAATCAAGACACTAACAGTCCCAGACTCTTTAAATATGTAACTTATGATCAGAGGAATAGAGTCGGAATAAAACACAACTAAAACTAGTTCAGTATTCTCAAACAAAAGCTAGATGACTGACTGACTCAGCAGATTTTTTTATTAGATATTTTCTTCATTTACATTTCAAATGCTATCCCCAAGGCTCCCTATACCCTCCCCCCACCCTGCTCCCCAACCCACCCACTCCGGCTTCCTGGCCCTGGCATTCCCCTATACTGGGGCATATAATCTTCTCAATACCAAGGGCCTCTCCTCCCATTAATGGCAGACTAGGTCATCCTCAGCAGATGTTAATTAACTTCATGAGAAGTCGCTGGCTTAGTAGCAGCACTGGTGTCTTTTCTTCTATGAGGCACTGATGGCTCGGTGTTAAGTCTGTGAGAGTCAGTAGGTTCTCTAGTTAAAAACTCGGGTCCTCAGGCTTGGAGGCAGCACCTTAGACCCCCCTGAGTCATCCTACTGGTTCTCTCTTAATTCTTATTTTAAAGATAAGTGTGTGTGTGGGTGTGTAGGTGTGCTATCTCATATGGGCCCTGGGAACCAAACTTGGGTACTCTGAAAGAACAGGAAATGTTCTTAACTGCTGAGCCCCCTTCTCCAGGCCCCTCTTCTTAATTTTTAAAGCAAAATTAGAGAGGATAAAAATGACATCATGGAAATAATCTAAAATTAAGCCATATATTCCAAGAGTGTTGTATTAATTATATGCCCAATTACTATATGTATGTGTGCATTTTCATGGGTGTATATTTCACTCCACATGAAAACCAAACAGAACTGCAGCGTTCTAAGTAACAATAATTATTAAATTGCTGAGAAATCTTAACTTATTCTTTCAAAGGTCAAAGTTAATCATCATTAGAATCTTAAACTATGCCCAAAACACGCAGAAGGTTGAAGCCCAAGAGTGGGTGTCATCAAGATAAACTAAAAGTCTACCTTTTTAAAATGCATATAAATGGCTAACTATATCTAAACTCAGGGCTTGTAAGCTAACTGGCTCTGTTCCCACCCAACGGACATAAAACCACTCAAACACGACCACTCAAGTGATACAACAAAGGCTTCAACAGGAAACTCCTCCCCAGGCAAAGTTTATGATCTACTATAGAAAGCCACAATGTACGTAGACCACTAGAATACCACTCTCCTTTAGATGATCATCCTCCTAAGAGAAACTTTTGAAAAAACCTACTTCGTGTGAACTTAATTATTGTAAAAAACATCTTTATTTGGCAATATGCAAAACCTATTTAATCTAATTCAAAGCAACAATAAAGTTGTGAATTCAAAAGACCAAACCCACAGAAAGTGATTCAATCTACAAAGAGTGTTTTCTTTTCATCCACAAATACAAGTTTCAAATACAATGAACTCCCTTTAAACTTCACAAGACTTGTCTCCATATCTGTTTGGCATAGCTCCTAATTCTTCACAAATGTCAGTGTTGACTAACTTTTTTTTTGAAATTTGAAAAAGAAAAGACAATACATAACTTTCCTCTAGTAATTCTGAACACCCTAGCTGGGGAGGCAGGACGGTGCCTAAGCAGTCTAAAACTGAATGCAGACTGTTCAGAACACTTAAGTATGTCCCTGACTTCAGATTCCAGAGAAATCTCTATACTGTGGTATGTGTGTATATATATATACACACATACATATATATATACATACATATATATATACATACATATATATATACACATCAAGCCAATTGAAAAAACAAAAACAAAAACCTTATCCCAATGTTACTGGAACTCCCAATGTTAATGGAAATAAAACATTTATAAAGTGATAAGCCAGGCTAAAACATGCTTCTCTTCTTGCGGAAATTAGAATGTCTCAGTTATAGTAAAATTTTCACATCCGATAAACCACAGAGTAGGTATGTGTCTAACTCAATACAAGGAGACTCTTAGCGGGGCATGGGAGCACATACCTGTAATTTCAGCACTTGGAAGGCTAAGGTAGACAGGCAGATCTGAGAGTTTGAGGCCAGCCTGGTCTACATAGTAGTTTTATGATAGCCAAGGCTACATAGACCCTGTCCAACACCCCCCCCCAAAAAAAAACCCAAAAAAACAAAAATTGGGGGGGGGGGCAGGATCTTTCAGTTGCTTTTATAAGTAAAATATAAGTTAGATGTCTAGATAATAAAATAAACTCCATTACTTTGTAAGCTAAGCTAAAACTTTCAATTAAAAAATTTTTAGAAAGTTTTTAAAAAATAGATTGCTTAACATTATCTAAGTGCAGCAACATATGCATCTAAGAAAGTCCTTGACCACATTAACCCAATACTTACTGCTAAGGATGATGTGCTGGACAGACGGCTCACAGCAAGTTTGCCACTACTCGGAGGACTCCTTCCCTCTGAGCTATGGGATGATGAAAGAGCCATCCGCAGGGCTCTCTTGGGAGTTTTGGAAAAAGAGAATGCCCTTGTAACCTGAAGTTTAAAAGCGTTATTATTAGTTATAGCTAGACAAACTTAAGGTGGTCCATAAAAATCTGTCTACACAAAGAAACCCAAATCTACCACTTTCCACAAATAGGATGCAGTAGAAGGACAGTAGCCTGCCTAGGACACGAGAGCTTAGAGCCTGCTGTATCGCTGCTTTTCTATTTTCCTGTTTGTGGGGCTGGGATTGGACCCAGGACTTCTGCGTGCTAAACTCAGCTAAGGATTTTTTCTTATTCTGACACAGTGTAGATGTGTGATTCAAAACCACTTAAACCCTAGTTCCTTCAGTCAGTGAAGGAATTCCTCCGAATCATACTCTATTTAGTTTGTCTACTATGTTGCATGTGTTAAGTGAGGGCATATATAAAGGTAGAGCAGGGCCTCCCTCTCAAAGGGAAACAAAACACAGCTACAAGGCTGCAAATGCTCTGTGGCGCTCTGAAACTCTACTTCTATTCTTTTTTTTTTGGTTTCGTTGAAACATATTCTCTCTACATAGCCCAGGCAGGCCTGGAGCTCAGAGGCCCACCTGTCTCTACCTGCCTCTCAAGTACTGATCCTAAAGGTGTGTGCCGGCACAGCCAGCTCACTTCTACTTTCCATCACTAACATAAGATGATGACATGAATAGAGCCTACATTTCCTAACTCAAGTCAGGCTTTGCTGAAAACTGTTTGGGGCATTATTTAAGATGAATGTAAATGCACTTATATCTAAATCACCAACAACTCACTCATGTCTGGTTTATACAACAGTCACTGCAACAAGAATGCAACAGCAGCTGGGCTTGGTGGCACACGCCTTTAATCCCAGCACTTGGGAAGCAGAGGCAGGTGAATTTCTGAGTTCGAGGCCAGCCTGGTCTACAGAGTGAGTTCCAGGACAGCCAGGGCTATACAGAGAAACCCTGTCTCGAAAAAAACCAAAAAAAA
>NC_034593.1:21947520-21952135 GCF_900095145.1 Mus pahari
GAAACCCTGTCTCGAAAAACCAAAATAAATAAATAAATAAATAATTATTAAGGTCTTAATTCGCAGCTCCATAGATAGGTTCTAGAGACAGAATTCGCTCAGGTCCTCACAACAGTTCTAGACATTCTATTATTGGTGTTGAAGGCAACATTCTTTTAATTTAAAGTGAAAAGCACATTTTAGCGATATCTCCAGAATTTAACTAGAACTCACCTTTTTTGAAGTCTTTTTTATTGCTCTAGATGCTCGACTCAATGTACTATCCATATCTTTTGTATTTACTTCAAAAGATTCTGGATCAGCCATATACATAAGATTCTCCTGTTGAAAAATAAAGTTCAAAAACCAACTGTTTCTAAAATCAAACTCATGCCCATTCCCACATATTAATATTTATAGATGAAGCTACTTCAGATGTGTGACATGAGCTGGGATGTGGCTCAGTGGTAAAGCATATATGCCCTGGATCTGACCATTGTGCAACCCTACCCCACTGTCGACAACAGTGTAATGTACTTAATTTCTACCCTGCAAAACAGTAACTTGGGGATAATGAAAAATAACTGAGTAAACAAACAGTTTACTATAGACCACATAACTCAAACAGGGAATGCATCCATACAAAATCTTACTACCAACCCTAAAACTGAACATTATTTAAAACAGTGAATGTTCTTTTAAATTTATTCCTCAAAGCCAAAAAAACACACACTTTCCTTAAGAGTCACACACCTGACTTTCTTCCTCAGTTTGTGTCTGGAAGAAATCTAAATTAGAAATTCTGGCCCGACATCCTGAGTCCCTACAGAAACAGCAGCTAGATATCAGACTGTATGTAACACCCTGGAAACTGTGCAAATATTTTGTGTAAATATGAGCGAAGTGCTCTTTCCAAAAAAAGAGGGTCCACAGATTATAGAGTACATTCCCCAAGGAGCAAAAGCCCTCCTAGAGTAAGCAAAGAACCATGCACCAAAATTACCCTCAAAACAAGATAACCTTTGTCAGACACGGCCAAGAATGGAGTCGTGTGAGGGGAATTCTGAGTGCTTGTGAGAAACTCCAAGAAAGCAAGTACAGAGTCTTATGACTTCAGTTTCTTCAAAAACCACGGAATTGTTCTTAGAATGTGTTTCCGCGTCCCTCCAAGGTATATGGATAGGAGTGAGTTTACTTCAGACTTTTCAGTACAACTGGCTATTGTTTTTTTGTCTCTATGAAAAACCATGTTTTTGCCTCCTGGAGCTTATCTGTATGACTGTACAATTTATTCACAGGACCCTTCTTCACCTTCAGAGTTATTCTAAATTGTCTGATGCTTTGAATAAAGCTATTGTGTAAGACTCCTCATTTATTGGCTCCATTTTTCCCAGATCTCACAATATCTAAAGTACCAGACAGTCCTTCTCCAAGTAATTACAAATATTACTTTGGACTTTCAAAGGGAAGTTTACCCATTATTCCTATGAAGCGTTTTCCCTTTAAATCCATAAATCTAGACTGGGAAAGATCAATGACCTCATTCTTCAGGCACCGAGAAGCCACAAGTTAGCACTACCAGTCTGTAGCTGCAGAACTGTGTATACAAGTACAAGGAGAAAGCCTGTTAAAACTCAGGGCTGACTGAAATTCCAAACTACACGCATAAAGTATTAAACAGTATGTCCTACAATCATAATGGCTATTTATTTTAAATGGCTATTTAAAATAAAACAAAAGTTAACTATGTATGCCTATTTTGCTCTCCACCATTAACAGCCAAATAGCTTATTTTGCTAAAGCTTTCTTAGTTTCTTCGTGAAGGTAATCACACTTGGGGCTGGAGATGTCACCCAGGCATTAATTGATACACTGCTGTAGCAGAAGCCAGCGTGCAATCCTCAGCACCCACCGGGAGACTCCCATCTGCCCTAACTCTAGCCCAGAGACTCAGTGCTCCTGTGTTCTCTGCCTCCTCCACACGCACATACTCCCCCCACATGCACATAGCTAGAAGTAAGATGAATCTTTTAAATTAAAAACAAGACAACTAAAGTCATTGTGCCTCCTCAGACCACTTTTTTCGTTTGACACAGCTGTTAAACTACAGACTAATCCAATCTCCAACGGGTAACAGTACTTGTAGATATCTGTACCTTAAAAGAAAGTTAAAGTCAAAAAATAACAAGTGTACCTTATTACTTATTTTTGGACACCTTTTTTGATAAACTCTATAACTTCTTTTCCTTATGTCCCTCCTGTCTTACCAATTACTTACCGCCTAAAAGAGGTAATACATGCCACATATTTGCTTTTGAAAGGGTCTCTCATCTTTTCACACTTATTTATAATATGCGTGGAAATAGGATATACATCTAAGTTCTAAATACTTAACGAATTTTTGTACTGCCATGGGCTATAAACTTTAGCTAAGGTCTACACTAATATGACAGCCTTATTTCAAGACCACCTATCTGGAGCTGAAGAAATGGCCCAGCAGTAGTAAAGAGGACTGCTTTCCAGAGGTCTGATTCCAAACCCCCACCTGTCAGCTCACAGCCACCTGTAACTACAGTGCCTTGGGATCTGATGCTCTCTCTGGCCTCCTTGTGCACTGAATGCCCTGACATCCAAACGGGCAAAACGTCCATCCGTGTACATTAGTTTTTGCAAATGTACTCTTCCTATAGGTTCATATATAAACTGTAAAACAGTGCAATACACCCTGATCACTCTCACCTTTTTAAAGTCCAATTTTAGGGCCAGAAAGGTGAAACCAGTGAGTGTGGTGTCTGTCTGCAAGCCTGACGCCTGTACTCAATCGATCCCAGACCCACTGTGAGGGAAAAGCAGACATACTCCTACGAGCTACCCTCCCGGCTTCCTTCTCCAGTACACAGTGCCATCCACATCCACTCTCCCAAGTAAACAAATGTCCCATTTAAACCTTAAGTGTAAGTTACTATTTCAAATGGTATTAGCACTACTAAAATTTCTAGGTATCATTGTATTTTCTTTAGAAATTATCTTAGGGATTATTCTGTCAAATTTCAAAAGTTTCCCATAGGATTTTAGAGACAAAAGCAATCCATAAACTGAAGTTGAATCAGCACCTGTGTATTAACATCCTCACTCAGGAATTCTTATCAAGGGCTCAATATTGCAGATTTCTGTTTCATTCTTCTTGTGCTGGATTCTGAAAGCAGGTCTTGGAAATAGCTACCACTGAACTATAATCCTAGCCAAATACAAACTTCTTAAAATAGCTTGCATGCTCTTAAAAGATGATTTCTCCGTATTTCCTAACAAATGTTACTCAGATGTCATTAAGGATAACTACTGGCACACATGTGTGCTTTCACTACCAAACAGTTGAAGGTCCTAACAGGTCTGAGGCTCCTCTAATCTCCTCAGCAGTGACTGGCATCCTAAGTGAGTGCCACACACCTCATGCTACAGTTAACAGTGAGGTTCTGCTCCCTGCCCTGCTTTACATACAGCACCACCAATTACATGCGCACTGAAACGTTGCACTGCTTCCCAACAGGAATGTAATTTCATAGCTGTGCAAACAAAACCCACAATGCTACCTTACAGAAGGACCACGATGGCGTGCAGCATACTACTGGCTAAAAAGATGCCAGGGACTGACTCCTGCCATCAACACACACATATTCCTACTCTTCATTGGGAAGTCCAAATATTTAAATATGCTTTCTGTTCATTTGACTTGTTCAACTTGTGGCACTGTTTTAAAACCAGAAAGCTGAAAATTACAATGGAGTACACTGGAAAATTATGTGAACAAGGACTATGTAAAATAGTATGGCTGGGCAAAAAATGTATTAGAGATTCACCTATTTATGGAAAAAAAATTAGGAACAACCTAGGTACCAATGTATGATATTATAGAGAAAATCACTCAGGTGATTCTAATAAACATATATTTTTAAAGAAAGCATACATCTATTGTTTCTGGAAGGACAAAGCATAACAAAAGCACACACTGCTGAACGGAAGGACCGATGCGATAGGGAAAGAGAATACTGTATTACTACAGCATATCGATTTTATTTGATTTGTCTTTACTTTTATGTACAAATATCATTTTTTTGAAAGTCGTAGCATAAATATATAACTAAAATTTATTCCTTGAATTAAAAAAAGTATCAGTTCACATAATGAAGCTAAACTCTACCTATGCTCAATTTCTGTAAACTGCTCTTTACAGTGCAGGAGTTTGGGAACTGTAGACTCTAGGGTCTGGGGGCTGGCTCAGCAGTAAGAGCATCTACTGCTTGTCCTCAGGACCCACTGTTTCCCAGCACCCACATGGGACTTACAACCATCTTTTAACTCCACTTCTGGGGATCAGGTGGCCTCTCCAGGCACTGCATACACATGGTACATGCACATGCATGCAGGCAAAACACTGACACACACATAATAAACTGTAGAAATTGATATAAGAAAAGGGTGGTGTCTCGCCAGGCAGTAATGGCACATACCTTTAATCCCAGCACTTGGGAGGCAGAGGCAGGCGGATTTCTGAGTTCGAGGCCAGCTTGGTCTACAAAGTGAGCTCCAGGACAGCCAGGGCTACATGTCTTATTAACTCTCAAAGCTAAGCACTCAA
>NC_034593.1:21952200-21964153 GCF_900095145.1 Mus pahari
TTGTGGTTTTTTTCCAGACAGGGTTTCTCTGTATAGCCCTGGCTGTCCTGGAACTCACTTTGTAGACCAGGCTGGCCTCGAACTCAGAAATCTGCCAGCCTCTGCCTCCCGAGTGCTGGGATTAAAGGCGTGCGCCACCACGCCCGGCTCTCATTTATTTTTTTAAACTTTTTCTTTTGGCTATAACTATTAATGAGCATATAACTACCTAAGAACTATGAAGGAGAAAAGTAGTTTCATGGTTATTTTCTGAAAGAAATAAATCCTTCTGAGTTGTGTTGACTCTTTTGCAAGCAGAGAAGGCTTCCCTTCAGAATGAACCGGAGGGAAATGCCCAGGTAGTCCACTAGAGGACTGGATAACACAAAGCTGTTTGCTGAGATACAAGGAGGAAGCACTCTCCCAGTTCTCTAAGCATGGAGAAGAGTGAGAAGAGCAGGCAAACGTGCACATGGGGGAGACATGGCTGAGCAGTCCCAGGCTCCTGTTACTTCTCATCAGTGATTACAGCGCTTTCAAAAATATCCTTTATTTTTAATCTTTTTCTCTGGGTTTCTCAAATAAAATGTAAATGAAATCTAAAGCAAAGCTCAGTTCATATTTCCTGAAACAACTCCGTAATTCTGAAAACATTTACAGTTGAGTCAAGTGTGTCGCACATAGAAGCAGCTACAGGAAGGCAGTTTTTCAATTACCCCCAATGCCTCTGGACCCAAGAGGAACACAGAAACAAGTGCTGACTTTACGACTGAAAAGCAGACCAGACCCTGGCCTCTCCTGAGGTACAGAGTCAACTGTAAATGAAAGGGAGCGTCGGTTAGAGTTTACAAGTTTACTTAGGAATGCTGGTTAACGTGCACACAAAGACTGATCTCACATTTCTGGTATCTAAGGACAATAAAAGTACCTAACACATGAGTTATCCAGTCCTTCCTCTTTCCCTTCCTTAAGCTTACCTCCCTGGCTCCCACAGGCACAAAACAAATTATCTTTAGATTATAAGAAACAAAAGAATTACAGGTTTTAACTTGCATAATACCCAATTTATCACATTATACATATGCAAATATTTCAAAATGTAGAAAAAAAATCTAAAATCTGGAATACTTGGGATCTTAACATTTAGGATCCGACAATTTTGAATACTGATATGTGCATCTTATGTATAATCTGCAGAATAGATATAAATAAAAATCATATATTAACTTCATTATAAATAATACTGGCTCACAAGAACAACTATCTTCCTACAGTTCCTATATCTATTCCCCTTTAGTTTTAATTCTGCTTACAAGATTAGAAAAAAAAAAATCAAAATACTATTATTCATAAGCAATCAGTGGCAATAATTAAAATCAAAATATAGTGCATATATGTGTATGGGTATTTTGCCTGTACGCATGTATGACTGTATACTACATGCATGCCTAGAGCCCACAGAAGATGGACATGGGCATCAGATCCCCGAGAAGTGGATACAGAGTGTTTTAAGCTGGCACGTGAGTGCAGGGAACAGCACCCGAGTGCTATGCAGGAACAGCCAGTACTCTTAGCCACTGAGCCACCTCTCCAGCCAAGATATAGAATACGGTTTTTATTTTTATTAGAAACATTGAGTTAAGTGTCAAAAATACTAAATAATGGCATACAGCATTTAACCCTCAAGTTACTTCTTCTAGACTTAACTATATTGGCCAAAGATAACAATGTTTAAGTTCATTTATTCATAAAACTATACCATTGGTATTATAGGTATGTGTATGGGGTGTGTGTGTGTGTGTGTGTGTGTGTCACAAAAAACACCTCCCTGCTGGGCAGTGGTGGCACACGCCTTTAATCCCAGCACTTGGGAGGCAGAGGCAGGTGGATTTCTGAGTTCAAGGGGAGCCTGGTCTACAGAGTGAGTTCCAGGACAGTCAGGGTTATACAGAGAAACCCTGTCTCGAAAAAAACAAACAAACAAACAAAAAACCAAAAAAACAAAAACAAAAACAAAAAACCACACCTCCCAGACTGAGAATATACATGTTGGGAAGAGATTGGAAATGACTGGGAATTTTGTTGTATATATTCTGAGTTAACACTTTAAGCAGACAAAACTCTTCACATTACATTTGAAAACACAGAACATGGGGCATCATATCATTAGGGAGCAGAGATAACACAAGATTTGACTGCCCTGCCCCTACAGGTGTGGCTGCTATGTCACATGTGCATCAGTAGGTGGCAGAGAGACAGGCTATTTCTTCACTCTGCTCTGATTTGTGAACATTTAAACGATTGATTAGTAGCCTTACCATCCCTTGAAAAAAGCAAGTCTGGCATGATCAGCAGTCCAGTGCCAGGAGTCCCAGATGGGGAGCTAGCTTGAGATGATCACCAGTCTGGCGCCTCCAAGGCCCAGATGGGCATCCAGGGTGAGAGCAAACTGGATACTATTAGAACTCCACCTGGGACCATGAGCCCTGGGCAGGACTGAGCCCAAGACAGACTAGCCTTACATGAGGCAACTCAGGTGGACCAAGTAAGGAGATTAGCCCAACCCCTTAGGGCCTGGACAGGAAGCTAGCCTTAGATAAGCACCAGTCTTGCAGCATGAAGGCCTGGGGGAGTAGACCATGCCCAAGAGGACCCCTGCCCAGCATTATAATGCATGAGCTAGGCAGGGCAAATGCTCCTGAGACCACTTCAGAGATGACCCCAGACACACAAGAGACCCAATGAGCCACTAAGTAGAGCAAGTAGGTGGAAGAATTGGAAAAGAAAGAGAAACAGAAGGACGTGGGCACAATGAAGAGACAGAACTGGAGACTCAGGGGTAGGAACAGCCTGATGTGAGTGGCCAATGACGTCACCTGGATTCTGAACTGTGCTGCAACTTTGGGGACCCGGGGGCCCGGGGAGGGGGGGTAGATGTGGCCTTGGAGCAGTAGGGGTCTGTTACCAAAGGCCAGGTGGATGTCCCTGATCTGGGCTGCCTCTTAGGGACATGTTGATATCTGAGGGTTTGCAGAACTGTCTCTTGGGGTATGAAAGTAAAAGAGCTGACCCTCAACCCTAGCCAGATGCCATATCTGGGAGAGCACCCTTCCCCGTAACAGTGCAGTAGTTGCAGATAAGCTAGCCAGATGAGCATGAGGAGAACTGGCCCTATCCCTCACCTGCTACAACAGTAGAGCTGACCCTGATGGGGGTTGGGTGAAAGGCCAAGAGCTGGCCCAATGATGTGAGACTGAAAAGTCAGCAGGCAGGCCAGCTCAGGCCCTAATCCAGGACTTTAAATTTGCCCTAACATCTACCCCAGCAATGAACTGCTAGAGTGCATGAGGGGGCCAGTCCTATAGCCCCCAAACCAGAGGATCCCCATGACACAGGGTAACAGAGAGGACTCCCAGTGCTTCCAATATTGATAGTACAGCAGAAGTCAGAAACCTTGAACCAAACCAAAGTCAATAAAATGAACATTTGCAAGCAAAGAAATGTAGACACACTACAGCTTCCACAAGGAGATTTTTTTTCTCTGTTTAGGGGAGGTTGTAAGGGTAGAAGGCAGGTACGAGAGAAAAGGAGTGGGACTAGGGTACAGACTCTGAAATTCACACAGATAAAAGGTTTGACTGAGAATAAAGATGTCCAAGTCCTTGAGTTTGCTACACAATCATCAGTTATTATTCTTGGCTTTAGTTTCACACAGATTGTTTCAAAGTTTTCTTTCATCCTGAAAGCTTTTTTTTTTTTAAAAACAAATGGTCAGAATAAATGAAACAGTATATACAATAAAATAATCATACTTATTTTCCTCAGTTGAACAGCCTTAGGCTGCTGTGGTTAATCCTAGAGTATGGGAGGGAAGGCAGGAAGACCACTGCAGGTCTGAGGACTCCCTGGGGTTACATATCAAAGGAGACTTCAACAACAAAATGAGCAAGCATCTATTATTTAGGGTACTAGGAATATTTATTTAAAAACCAAAACTATTGATTAAAAAAAAATCAGAATTGCTTTTAAAAATATTACCAGTTGTACATATATTTATATCATTTGAAGATACATATTTAGAAACATACTTTCTTCAATATGGCAAAATATTCTCAAATAAGACATTAAACTAGGGGCTTTAAATTTTAAAAAAAAATTTTTTTACTATGTGTGAAACCTTAAACTCAGAAAAGAGCTTACTGATGTCACCAAATTTTTCGATGCATAAGCAAATCTTAAGGAAAAAATTTCAACAAACTGGAATAATTTTGTGGTATAGGTATCAGAAACATAGGTAAATGTTTGCTGCCATCTTGTGGATAATTATATTATCTGAAATTTTCTGCATTTGTTGCTTGTAGTTCAGGTTTTTTTTATTTTTTGGTTTTTCGAGACAGGGTTTCTCTGTGTAGCCCTGGCTGTCCTGGAACTCGCTCTGTAGACCAGGCTGGCCTTGAACCCAGAAATCCACCTGCCTCTGCCTCCCAAGTGCTGGGATTAAAGGCGTGCGCCACTACGCCCGGCTGTAGTTCAGTTCTAGTATGATTATTCATCTTATAGCTAATAAGTCAAAAATTACCTTTAAGCAAAAATTTCCATTAGCTTTGCATTTCAATGTTACAAAGTTATCCACCTAGAAAAGACTGCATAAGCTATTGTTACCTACACTGATATGTGTAAACTTCAATATCATTATAAGGTGAGTGCAAATATGGTAAAATGTTATTCCCATGGGAAGGCCCAAGAAACTCTTAATACTATTACTAAACAGTGTCATTTTTTTTACCAACAGATCTATTCGCTGTATCATTTCTGCAGAGTAAGGGCTCTCTATCTAACAACCCGACAAGATCAAGCTATCTTCCAAGGGGCCTAAAATTCATCCAAGAGCTACTATAGAATCTCAAATAACTGGCAACTCATTTACTTCCAGTCATCTCCATTGTAATCTGTCTAGTATAAAGGTACTTTAAGAGTTGCTGTGAGGGCCATGAAGTGGAAGTGGGTGGGTAGGGGAGCAGGGGCAGGGGGAGGGTATAGGGAACTCTCGGGATAGCATTTGAAATGTAAATAAAGAAAATATCTAATTAAAAAAAAAATGTCAAAAAAAAAAAAAGTTGCTGTGAGAAAACTGGACTGGCAACTTGTCCTGACAGGTACTGCTTTCAATAAGAAAACAAAATGCTCTCTCTTTTACTATAGTCAAGCTCCCCAAATCTAACAATGTGAAATCATAATCTAATGCTCCATGAAACAATGTGCACTTAATACTGAGTCTTGGAGCAACTTATCTCATATCTTCAGATGATATATCTGACCAGGAAAGTCTACAGATAGTCCACATCTGAAAAACTTGCCAACATGTGAGACACTTTTGGTTTCAAGCATTTTGAAAGAGGAATATTCCGCCAATACTATCCATACCTAAGAAGGCCGATGGAAATTACAGGATAGGAGCAAAGGAAGCCAGAGGCTGAGGTGGCAAGCAAGACGGCACAGTGATAGGAAACAAGGTCGTCCTAAGTGCTAAGGAAAGCCAGACGAGTGGGGTACAGTGTCTGCTTTTAACCTAACCAAGAGGCAAGAGGCATCACCCTCTCCTCCACTTGAAGCAAAGTGGGAAGATGCCTCTGGCCTGGGAAGAATTAAGTCCAGGCTCTGGACTTGAAACTCACCAAAGGGCATACCACGATGAAACCAATATCGAGCAAAGTTCCAAAACCAGGGGCTATACTGAAGAGCCGTGCTAACCAACAGCAGAAAGACTGCCTCTACCACCAGGATGGTTAATCTGAGTCAGAATCATACGGAACCCAGACCAGGCCTTTCGGCATGCC
The DNA here is from genome assembly GCF_900095145.1 of Mus pahari. NCBI lineage: Eukaryota > Metazoa > Chordata > Mammalia > Rodentia > Muridae > Mus > Mus pahari. Next base: position 21,958,017 of record NC_034593.1, read on the forward strand.
TTTAGAGGGTTATTTGGGTTAGGATGTAAGGAGGCCTGTCTACTGTGGGTGGCACCCTTCTGCAGCACTCTGGGATGCTGACCTATGTAAGGAGAAGGAAAAGCAAACACAAGCATCACTGCGTCTTCACTGTGGGAGGATGTGACCAGCCACTTGGAGCTCCTACTGCCTTGGCTTCACCACTATGATGGACTATACACTCTACAACTTAAGAAAAACTGTTTTAAGAAAACTCAAGTTTCAAGAAGACAGAAAAGATTCAACACTCAGCAGACACTAAATAGTGATGGGAGCAATTTAAAAAGATCACTGTGCAGAAAAAAATTCACCATGCTACAAAGACAACAGAAGAAAGCATCAATGTCAGGAAAAGTCAAACAACAACAATAAAATTCTGAGTTCAAAGGCAGGCCATCTCAAAACTACAGTCAAAGGGAAAAAAAATAGGAATGAAGAGAGCTTGCAGAAACTTTGACACACTGTTGAACAAAGACTTATTACTGGACTTCAAAAGGGTTTTGATTTGAAGGGGCTGAAGAGATGACACTGGTGGCTCTTTCAAAGAACCTGAGTGTGATTCCCAGCACCTACATGTGGCTCACAACCACCTGTAACTCAAGTCCAGCCAGGCCACAAACATACATGCAGGCAAAATACTGCAGAACACAAAATGGTAATTTTTTAATTAAAAAAAAAAAAAAAAAGTTAGAAAACAACTTGTAAAACAGCTACATAAGACATTATATATGCAAAATTACCTTAATGTCTGTCAATTAAACTCCCTAATTATAAGGAAAAGCACCCCGTGCATTCCAAGTGCCCCAAAGCCTCACTACCAAAGTGCGGCCACAGAGCTAGAAAGCTAAAACTGACCATCTGGGAGTCAGAGACTCGGGATATTTCGTGGGCCTAAAAATTTAAAAACCCTTTCCCAAACAACCTAGGTTTTCAGTATTATGGATAAAACTAAAGGTTCTCTCCAATTCATGATTAACTCGCCACTGGAAATGTATAGTCATTCACTCTAGCTGCACTGTGCACGCTTACACCTGTACTTGACACAGGTTTAAGAACTTACAGCATCTGCTTTACAAATGGTGTTGGCAACATGTCGACACAGCATCTTCAGCCAGCTCTCCTTTGGAAGCTCCTCTGACGTCATCTGGAAGCTGAGCAGTACATTGGCCTGTTCTGTTGGTGGCCTCACAAGCAAGGCAAAGGCATTGTGACAATCTAGGGTTCCAGAACAACCATAAGCAGTGTTACTCCTTAGCTATTAGACATTTCATTTCCACAGAACACCAAAATCAACTACCTCCTCTCTCTGCTCTTTTTCAACTCAGAGGGAGCATCAGTACAGTCATTTGAAGCACTGGGAAGAATTACCACATATTAGAAACCAAAGTAACCTGAGAATAAGTAAGGAGTATTCTCTGTGACTTTGAAATGTCTCACTGATAGTTTAATAAAAAATAGATAACATTTCTTAGCATTCTAGTATTTTATTTCAAAAGTAAAATGAGAGCATATCACTAACATACATAAATCAAATTCAAAGAAGGGTACAAATAATGAAACATAATTGCTTTGTAACAGATGCTAAAATAACATTTTAAAATTATAATGCTAAAAAATGTGAAGACAAACACACTTAAAATTGCTATGAATGAACATGTGGAGGCCCGAGGCCAGCTGTGGGAGGACAGCTCTCTCCAGTACAAGGGTCCCTGGGACTGAACTCAGATAATCAAGTGCCTCTCTACCCCCCTGGATCTGTATCTTAAAGACACCCACCAACGTGTATTGAACACTTTCACAACCACAACTCCACCGAATTTAAGTAAATGCCTCATCATCCGTTCTATTAAACACGGAGTTGAACAGGTGAAAACCAGTTTGGTAAGTCACTGTGCACTGGGGATGTGGCTCAGGGGTAGGAGGGCTTGACAAGCAGGTGCAAAGCCCTGGGTCTGATTAGTAGTAACGCACAGGAGAAAAAGGAGCTGCTCATGTCTTATAAACTCAGGGGCAGATCACCGAAAGCACTTAACTTTATTTAAAGAACAAAAGAAAAGATTTCCTAAACCAAGACCATGACCACACAACACTAGTGCTGTCTAACTAGATAGCACAACTTAAAGTAGATGTCTACTGGGGCCTTTTCAGACCTACAGAAAAATCAAATACTAGTCAAGCTAAAAAAGGAAAAGTTTCCCTTGGGACAGTGCTCTAATTTGGATCAGGATGTCACCAAAAGTTTTTACAGGCTCAGTCTCCAGCTGGGCACGAGTGGGAGGTTCTAGATGGATGAGGACATGCCATTTCACAGCTCGGTCACGAGGATCCATCATGTGCTCTCAGACATGATGAACCATGTCACCACCATTCACAGCAGTGAGACCAAAGAGAATGGATTAAAATCTCCAAAATAATCAGCCAACATATCTTTAGAAATGCATTACCCTCAGGACTCCTGTTGCAAGAGAAAACTAGCACACATGCATGTGTGCGCACTCGTACACATGCCTACTTGTTTTTTATTATTTACTTTTGAGAACAGTGACTCACTATGTACTTATAACTGGACTCAAACTCTGCTTTCTTCTGCCTCCCAAATGCTAGGATCAGAGTGAGCCAAGACACCCATCTTTTTCACATGTATGTGTGTATGTATTTGACCCTATGCAAGTTACCAGATACTGTGGGGCTATTTATTTGATATACATCTACTAATAATCTCTCTTTTCTTTTTAAAAAATGGCACGATTGTCTGTTCCTGTGCACACTTTCATGCTAGAGTATGCGGACTTTAGTGAACAAATTGTGGGAGTGATTTCTTTTCCTCCACTATGTGGGTGACAGAAACTAAACTCAGGTCACTCTTGGCAGCAGGCACCTTTACACATCTTGTCATTACTCCCACAACCCCTTCCCAAATCTTAAAGACATTCCTAGAGCAGGAGAATGGCTCAGTGGTTAAGATGTCACTGGCAGTGGGGGAGGGGCGGGCACACACAAAAAGAGAGCCCACTGGCTGCTCTGCCAGAGAACTTGGGTTCGTTCCCAGCACCCACATGGCTCACAGCCACCTTAACTCCACTCCCACGGGAATGTGTGTCTCTGTCAGCCTCTGTGAGCACTGTATAGATGTAGTACACAGACATGTACACTAAATAAACATCCATACATATTTTTTAATGGGAAAGAAAAAAAAAAAAAGAACCCAAAATGCACCATTGGTGAAAAAAAAATGTATTAAAATATATGATCCTGAATAAAACTGGTCGTTTATGTTGGATCTTGAAGAATTATTAGTAAGTTTTATGTGGGAGTAAGACAGGCTAAGGTGCTATTTTAAAGCATAGCCATGTAAAAGTTGTTTGATATTCCCCAAGTTGGTTTAACACTTTCATTAGAAACAATGAAAGCACCGAGTCTATACGTAGGAAAGGAGCTGATAAGGAGCGATTACTTTCTGAGAGGTGAGCCACATGTGAAGAAAATGTATACATGAAAGAGAAATTACAGTAATAAACCTAAGCCCCAACAAGCACAAGCTATTCTTATTTAACAAATGCTTCCTCTGTAAGCTTACCTTCTGTCTCTCGGATGTCCAGCACCTTCTTAATCTGAGAAAGAGGCATTAGATGAATGTGCTTCAGAGAAGCTGGTGGCCGGGTGCGGTCATGAGGACTTCTAAAAGTGCCAATAACCTTGTGCCGTTTTCTTGCTATCTAATTGTAGGGGGAAAGTCATAATCATTATTGTAATAAAGCCAAATTTCAAACATTTAAAAATAACAGCATCAATCACATAAATGTATAGGCAACTAATCTGAAGATTAGCCATTCCAGTTACTATGCAATAAAAGCAAGAGACTGACGAAAAAGCACACATGTAATTATGTAGCCAGATGCTCATGTCCATATTAGGAAAGTTCACAATCAGAAAAACAGGCCTAGGGACAGGGAGCGCAGAGAGACCCCAGAGCATGAAAGGACAAGACCACGAGGGACAGCAACAGGTCTAGAATAACAGTCCCAGCCCCACATAGGGAACAGTTGTTCTGGGGCAGGAGTCTAGGGCTCAAAATGGTGTTAATTTTAGTTTAAGTTAAAAAATTTGAAATCTCTCCTAGTAACAGAATACACAAGAAGTATGAGATCGGCCCTGTCCTCATGCTTGCTTACATAACCACGGCTGCCAAAGGGAAGCATCAGAAGGGCAAGCATCCACCTGAACCCCCAGCTCTGGGGGACACTGCAGGAGAGGCCTTTCAGCTCCAGGCCACCTTGAGCGACACAGCAAGGCTATCTCAACCGATAAATAACAACAACAACAACAACAACATACACACACAGAGAAGCAATAGGAATTATAAATTCAAAGTGCTGTATTAGGCTACAACTTTACCTTAACTGGATACCCATGCAAAAGGAAGAGATAGGTAACTGGAGAAGAGCAAAATCAGAAAGATCTTGTGATTCGTGATATATTGAGATTTTGCCAAAAGAAAAGAAAAAGGAATGAAAGAAAAAAGAAATCTCCTTTGCAGTAATTCGGATTTTACTGAAAGGCATTATTAACACAAAATAAACATAAACATGTACTTGAATTAAGATCGGTCATCATGAATATGAGAGACACAGTTAAAAATATATTACCTGGTATTGAGCTAATGAATAAGATGAGCTAGTCAGTATACTATAACTACACTAAAGCAGACACAGATGCGTCTATTCCACATGTCACGTATATATTATAATAAATTATATACATGTCTTATATATAAATTATATATACATATGTGTATAAAACAAATACAAAGGCTCACTTACACACATATAGTGAAAAGGAAGCAGCAGATACTCTGTGCAATGAACAGATATGCTTTCTTTTAGTTTGGCTACATGAAATATTATTCTAAGATTAATTTTTAAAAAGGAAAAAAGAGTACTAAAATTGATGGTGCAAGTACTAATAAACCAAGGATTAAAAATAAAAACCCAAAGCACAGATTAAATATTCAAATGGAAAATAAATTCTTAAAAGTCATCTGTCGTATTAAAAACAATACAGACTATACTAATAATTCAACTGTTCTTAATGTACAAGTATAGTGATTGCTCTTGGTTTTATATTATATAGAATTAAAGTATTAAAATAACTTCTTAATTTCAATTTTGCTGAGTTTTATTTTTCTTAAGTGAGTGAAATACTAAGGGTCTACTTAGGAGTATGAATCCTCAAGTTCAACCTTATTATCAGAAATACAGTAGCTGAACAGGCATGGTGACACATGTCTGTCATCCAGCATTTCAGAGGCTAAGGTACTTCACACCAGCCTAGGAGGAATAGCAAGATCCTATCTTAAACTAAAGCAGCTGGGCCGTGGGTGCACATACTAGTAATGAATGCGCTGAAAAGGAAGAGGCAAACAGATTATAAGGCCAGTCCTTGCCAGACTCAAAATAATATAGACAAGAACAAATAGCCGTTTCTATTCGAGCTACTGAGATGGAAGCTAATAGGACAGCTGATGACATTTATGTGAACCTGAAACAAGCTTGAGTCATCAGAGAGGAGGGAACCTCAACTGAGAAAATGCCTCCATAAGACTCTGCTACAGGCAACCTATAGAACATTTGTGATTGATTGATGGCACCACCGCCCGGTCTACTGTGGGTGGTGCCATCCCTGGGATGGAGGTCCTAAGTTCTATAAGAAAGCCACTGAGCAAGTCGAGTGGAGCAAGGCAGGAAGCAGCACTCTCCATGGCCTCTATGATCAGCTCCTGCCTTCAGGTTCCTGCCTTCAGGTTCCTGCCCTGACTTCCTTTGATGAGGAACAATGATATAAAAGTATACATGCCAAATAAACCCTTTCTTCCCTGAGTTGCTTTTGTTCATGGTGTTTCATCACAGCAATATTAACCCTGACTAGAACAAAGGAGGAGAACAAAAAGTCACTGGACTCATGAAGGTGAAGAGACTGAGGCCAGGGCCTGAGAAGGTACAGAGACTGCCACAATAAGAATTAAAGCAGAGGGCTGGTGAGATGGCTCAGTGGGTAAGAGCACCCGACTGCTCTTCCGAAGGTCCAGAGTTCAAATCCCAGCAACCACATGGTGGCTCATA
>NC_034593.1:21964394-21986890 GCF_900095145.1 Mus pahari
ATAAATAAAATCTTTAAAAAAAAAAAAAAAAAAAGGGGATATAAAATTAAAAAAGAAAAAAAATCAAAACAAATCACAGCTGTACTAAAAGCAAAGATAAATTCCATAACCAATTGTTAAGGAAACCTAAATAACCCAACCTAACAGAATGAGGCCAGCAGACCTAGAGATTTCAACAGGAAAAAACTCAAAAACTATTAACAGAAACAAAGAAAAACAGTCAGACTGTATACAGCTAAGCCCCTGATAATGAATGCACCTTCAGGTAAAACGGGATTAAGGCTGACTCCTGACCTTGTTTTCAAAAGCAGAGCAAGCTGAGTGGTTATTGCAGGTTGAGAAGATTCAGGCAATTCACAGTCACCCAGTGTGTCACTTTTATGATTGTGTTTCATTCCACATGGTCAACTGTGTATCACGCGATCACTGTTTTGTGAGTTTTATCACATTACTAGCTAAATGAAAGTATCACTTAGGCCCTTTACCAAAGGTAGATCTTCCTAGAGATTCAACTGCCCTTTAACCCACTCTGTGCGGGCGGTGGTGTCTAAGACTGGCTAGTGTTTTATACTTTAAACAATAATGTACATGGTGGAAGAGAGGCGCTCTTTAAGAGAAGCAGCAAAGAGGGGAACAGACTTAAAGGAGAAAGCAAAGCCAGCAGACATTTTGATGAGGGTAACAGATGAGGGTTACCCAGGAACAGACATGTCAGAGAATTCTTGTTAATGTCCAAATGAACATCTTTTCTTTTTGAAATAAAGAACACTGTATTCCTTTCTACCTGTGCAGGATGGTTTAATGTCAACCTGACACTAGCTAAAGTCATCTGAGAGGAAGAAGCTGAATGAAGCAAATGCCTCCATAAGAACAGGGTGTAGGCGAGCCTATAGGGTATTTTCCTCAGTGATGGATGTGGGAGGATCCAGCCCACCGTCGGTGGTGCTATTCCTGCCATGTCTGGGCTGGTAGTCCTGGGTTCTTTAAATAAAATAAATAAATAAATAAAAAAGTAGCTGAGCAAGCCACGAGAGTGGCCTCTGAATCAGCTTCTGACCTCAGGTTCCTGCCCTGTTTTCCTTTGGTGATGAACAGTGCTGTGGAAATCTAAGCCAAATAAACCCTTTCCTCCCCAGGTTGCTTTGAAAATGGTGTTTCATTGCAGCAATAGAAACCTTAAGACACATCCCCTCATTATATTGGATTAATTGTTAAAAAAACTCATTATTTGCCTGTGGGGTACTATTGGAAAGAAAATATTGAACATACACAGGTGAGAGTTTTAGAATTAGAACTACTACAGCTCATCAATAAAACCTTATTTTAAATACTTCAATTTGACATTGTGGCTCATGCTGTCATCCCAGCACTTGGGGAGGCTGGAGTGGAAGGGCTGTCCAGAAATCAAGGCCAGTTTGGGGCTATAGAGTAAGTGAGACACTACCAACATAGGAAAAAGAGATCAAGGAGTCACAGTACCAAGTTATCAAACTAGTTCTTCAACTGCCTTCATCTTAGCTGCTAAAGGCTATTTACATTTTAATTAAGAACAGAACAACCCCAACTTATAAATCTTGAATAAATATACATAAAAACAAGGTTCCCCAGAACTCATCATCTAAGCATTTACTTGTAAGGAATTCTGACTTAGTTTGCAGTCTGGAAATTTGTATCAAATATTAAGACTTTCTCCCAAAAGTATTCCGCATTACGAAGTCAGCCATTGATGTCTTTTTTTTTTTTGAAAAATAACTGAATATACCTCAAATTTCTATATTGTACTTCGATTAAAGCTTTACTTTAAATATTTAGAGAGATCACAAAATAGAGCAGTGTTAAGCTTCAGTGAGTACAAATTTACCTCGAGGCAGTCATTGAAGAGGAAGAGAGTGACTTGCTCTCCTCGGTCGCACGGGTGCTCACCAAGGGAAACCGTTTCCACTCTCTGCACCAGGCTTCGATGAGAAGATAAGAGATTAGCCTGTGAACAGTAACAGAAGTAGTCAAATGTTATCAAGTAACTTTTACAAGTTGTCATCATTCAAAAGTGGCGCTCTGATTGTTATTTTAAAGACCCGTTTCTATTACTATTTATATGTATGCTGTCTCTTACTTTATATGTTCTCTGTGTAACTGTACACTCAGAACCCAGGAGAGGGCATCCAGGAGAGTCCTCTGTAGCTGGAGTCATAGGTAGTGAGTCACTGACAGCAAGTGCTCATAACCAGAGGCATCTCTGCAGCCTGCAACTGTTTATATTGAAACCATAGAAACCTCACGAAAGCAGAAAATTCAATGGTCAGCGACAAAAGCTACTTACTGGGCACCCATCCACTTCATAAACAACATCAAAAATTTGCTTCTGTGCTTCTGTTTTTCTCTTATCCTCATTGATATGTCTGGAAAATTAATGGTTGTTTCATAATTTTTTTTTTAATATAGACATTGAAATCAGTATGCAAATAAATCTAATGTCACAAAACCCAACTTTCATGTGGGTGCCTTAATTGTGATACATGAATCATATAAATATTCCTTCAAAACATCCTGATATTAAAAAATATTCCCCCCCACCAAAAAAAACCCAAACAAACAAAAAATCTGGTTCAATGAAAGAATGTTCTATGAGAGAACTTCATGAATTTAAGGAATATGTAAAGACTTCACTGAATGAAGTTTAATTAACATGAGAAAATTTATTCAAGAAATATAAAAAGTACAAAAAAGAAAATTCAGCTGGTGAGAGGACCTATGAATGCAAGGTTTGTAAACAGAATTGAAAATCCCGATGAAAAAGACCATACGCATGTGACTGACATGGAAAAGCCTTTCTCTGGGGCAGAAGAAAGTGCATTCATGTTTATTTTCAAATTTCCATTACTGGCTCTGTACATATAATTAAGTCAGAAATAAATATTTTGATCAATATATTCTTACAATATTTATCATTTTAACTATAACCATACTACTAGAGAAAGAACTTAGAAACTTTATAAAAGTGTGCTATTGATACTTTTCTATCATTTATGACAAAGACTATCACTTCCGGCCTAATCCAATAAAAACATGGAAGCATGCCAGCAAGATGGATCTACAGGCAAAAGCATACAGCCCCCATATCCCATAATCCCATGTAAAAGTGGATGGAGGAAACAAACTCCAGTTGTCTCCTGACTTCCACTTGCCTATGATAAAAACCACATGTTCACCACACACTCAATCTCTCTGTCTCTCTCTCTCACGCACACACAAAGTAAAATATAAACTGCTTACGTCATTACTTCTTTTAGCGATCCAATAGCTTTTTCTAAAGTGTTTTTGTCTGGATTTTCATCAGCTGTATGCTTTTTAAGATCTGTAATAATAAAATGTTTTTTTTTTTTTGATGATCAAAAAGAAGTCAGTGGTTTTCCACCTATGCCTTAAAAATACATCACTCTTTTTAATATAGGTTAACTGTTTTTAAAGACAACATCTAGCCCTTATTTTGAGCAGAAGCCTATGGCCAGGTACAGGGCAGCAGCTCTGCAATCCCTAACCTTAGAGAAGGAGGACTGCAGGTTTGGAGCAACACTTGACTACTGCACAGTAACAGCCTAATCTTCAACCAATGGCTTAATGTGTAGTTTAGAGGTTGAATGCTTGCTTAATATATATAGTGCTGGGTTGGCTTATTCCTTAGCACTATTGGAGCATGCTTTGAATCCTAGCACTTGAGAGACATAGATGAAAACATTATTACACCCACTATGTCACCCATTAATACACCTAATTGGATGTGCCACATTAGTATTAATACCTATCAGTTCACCAACTGCTTTAATTACATTAAACCAAAAATTATTACTCAGCATAAGATATTTTCAAGATACAATTAAACAGAATTAAAACCTAACTTATATGCAAATTTCATTGTGAGTTTCAGGATTTCCTGGACTACAGTGTCTTTAATAAAACAATGGAGCTCAGTGGCTAAGAGCTCTTATTTGCAGAGGGCCTACTTCAGTGCCAGTACCCAAGTTAGGCCGCCCACTCCTACAACTCCAACAGCGTGGGATCTGATGCCCTCTGTTGGCCTTTATGGGCACTCAAACTCACATTTGTACCACTACCACTACCCACAAGCATATACTTTTTAAAAAAAGTTTTAACCAAAGCTCCCTAGTAACACTGCCTTCTTCCATTAAAGATTCCAAGCTACTTTACTGATTAAATTTTTAGAATATGTAGTACTGACTTTTTAAAGAAACAACAACGGGACTAGAGAGATGGCTCAGTGGTTAAGAGCACCAACTGCTCTTCCAGAGGTCCTGAGTTCAGATCCCAGCAACCACATGTTGGCTCACAACCACTTGTAATGAGATCTGAAGCCCTCTTCTGGTGCATCTGAGGACAGCTACAGTGTACTTAGACACAATAATAAAAATCTTTAAAGACAACAACAACAACAACAACACATTGCTTTGTCACATGCCTTTGAGTCATTCTGGGAGACTTATAGATTCTTCAAGCTTTCCCTACAGTGCTGAATGACCCAGTATCTCATACACTACTACATGTTTTTAAGTATGGTATAGCAACATATGACCCCATTACAGAGAGCATTTGCATACTTTAAGAGCAAGCTTTGTGTTACTTATTGTAGACATTCATATTTAACATGCTAACTCTGCTTCTCCGAGATTTTGGAGTTTTTGTTTTGTCTGGGTTCCTCTTTTGTGGGTGTTCTTGTTGTTGTTAGTTTGTTATAGGGTCCCTCTAAGTATAAGCGGCTGGCCTCTAACTCATCGAAACCTGCCTGCCCACCTCTCAAATGCTGAGGTTAGGGCACCACTGTGCCCCGATTTCTCAGGCTCTTTCTGTGTTCCCCATGCCTCGCTTGAGACATCCTTACCCAAGCCATACCCAATCTATAACCACACAAACCTAATGTTTATGTGGAGTAGCACAAAGATGCTAAGTCATTTTAGTCATGGTAACGTCTGATAAACTTCCACTTAATAAAAATCCCACTGAGAGTTAGGAATCGGCTCCCACCTCAGCAGGCTTATTCTGGAGGAATGCCTGGTCTAAAGTGAGACTCTACCCCCAAAAGTGAATCAAGGAATGGAGAATTTGGATATGCAAATTGACTTTTAAAAACTCAGCTTTGAAAACCTAAAGGTTGGATTATTTAAACACCATCATCATAGTCTACACAATAGGATAGATTTAAAGATCAGGGAAACCTAAAGCAATTTCGACTAGAAAGGTAATCTGTAAGGAGAAAAAAAAATTCTCCCTTTTTGTTAGCCCTATAATTTATACTAACTAAAACATTGTTGAAAAAAATTAAACAATCAATAAATTAGATTTCTGAATTTCTACTTTAATTTAGTCAACTAAGTATAAACATAATCCTTTTTAGCCAGAATTATAATTTAAATCATAAAACTGTGAAAGACAATCCCATTGATACTTAAAAGTTTTAAGTGTAAAATAAATAAGAGTATTGAAAAGTATACACTAGACAACCTTAATTTGAGACAGGGTCTTATATATCCTAGGCAGGCTCAAACTTTCTATGTCAGTCCCTGGACCTTGTGCCTGGGATCTGGAGACAATCAATCAAATTTAGGGATTGTACACTCTGCCAATCCTAAGATTCTAAAGAAGGCTAAATATAAAACCTAAATATAAAAAGAGTAGCTAAAATTCAGAGGACTAGAAACTTGGGTATGAGTCCTCTTCCTGTGATGTCTCTGTAGGAATTTTGTTTCTTAAATAAATAGATTTAGACATAGTGACACCGGGAATATAATGAATTTCTAAACAGAAGGACACAGCTATTACAACAAAGACTATCAGGCAAAACTCAGAATTTGTAGCTTTAGAGACTGTTTTTCAAGATTATCATAAAATTGCTATCTATAAAAAAAAAAAAAATTTAATGCTAAAATGTTATAAACTTTGAAAATAATGATATCAACTCTTCAAGAAAAAGTGCAGCAGACTGAGGATAGGGCTCCTGGTAGACAGCATGAAGCTGTGGGCCGGAACTAACACTACTATAAACCAGACATTAATGGCTGCGTTCAGGAGACTGGAGAGGTAGATACTCATGGTCGTCTTCATATCTGTGAGATCAGCTGGGCCACAGAAGGTTTGTCTTCTCAAAGGGGGGAAACTATTGGATAAAAACGACTACGATAACAAAATTAAGCAAACAACAAAAACCCCAAAACAAAACACACACATACACACACACAAAAACAAAGCCCGGTAAAGCAAGTACCATTTAAAAGTAAAGCGACACTGGGTAGCCGCTGTACTGGCCGAATGAGAAGTTCCACAAGGCTCTGTCGTCCACATTCTGGCTTAGCTTGATTTATCTAAAAGGAAGTAATTAATTTGTTACAGGCAAAAATAGTGTAATAAAAAAGAGCCAGTAGTTGACAGTGACTCTGAAGGAAAAGGCACTTGCTGCCATGCCAAGCCCCAGCATCAACAGGGTCAAAGGTGAACATGCATGCAAAAGCACTGGCATGAGCACATCTGTGCAAGCGCACACGGATAAATCACCAAGTGAATTAAGAACTCATACAGGATGGGAGCTGCTCTCAGGCCCATCACCATGACTCAACAATTTTCCAAGACCTAAAATTTTCCCTTGTTGAGGAAAGGCTGACTGTGTTACAAAGTGTGATGCTCTACAGAGTTGTATACACAGGCCTTTCTAAGTTCCTATAAAGACTGTACCATATCAACTAAGCTGACACCACTGGTGGGAGAAAAAACAATCATTACAGGCAAACCAGTGTCATGAAGCATCACTAGGAGCTTCGAGAACTAAACACGGACATTATTTCTTTTGAAAATAACCACATATGGGCAACCATATGCAAGGCCCTGGGCTCAATCCCCATTGATACAAAACCAGTCAAAACAACATCCCTATTCACTTAACTACCTCTTGTCCTCTGCTGTGTAAAATTCCAAATTTCTAGGTCTAAAAATCATAAACACTCCCAGATACAACTGATTTTAAGACAAGTATTAAGGTGTTCTTATATGAGTAGAATTTTACTAACATTATAATTTATTCTTTAAAAAAATATTTTAATGAATTCTTTAAGAAGTGACTCAGAATTTTGTATGATAGAAATGTATATTACCTTGAGGAAAGCATGAAATCTGGGCTTTTGTTTCTCACATTTAATAATCATCTCCTTGCTCATTTCAAAGAAGTTTACAAACGGAGGATAGGTTTTTACCAAATCTTTTGACTAGAAACAAAAAAGAGAAAACAGTTGGTTATAAACATCACCCTCAGACAAATAATCTTTGTGACACAACTGACAATCACAATTAAGATTTATATTCTAAAGAAAAAAGTTTAAAGTTTCCTCACAATTTCTGTTAATACAACTTTCCTTTACAATTAAATTGATGCTAAACACAATGGTGCAGGCCTCATCCCTCAGGAAATCAAGAGACTGCCAAGCTTTCCAGTAATAGAGCACACTGGCCTACCAAGCTCTAAGGTACCCTCAGCGATAGTGTGGGAGTTCATCTCAAAATCTCTTTTTCATTGCTATTCAAACCGCACATCAACTGTTACCCACAACCTATAACATAAAACAGCAAATAAAGACACATATGCACATGCACGCACACACACACACACACATTAAAACAGGACACATTTTTGAGTCTTAGTTGACAAGGTGTTTGCCAAGTACACAGAACCTTGAGTTTCCACCCCAGCACAATATAATCTACGCATGATGACACACCTATCTAGGAACTTGGCATTTGAAATCTGTTTTCAGAACACATAAAATGAAATTAAAGCTGGTCTGTAGAGTCTAAAATTGCATGTTATTACTTGTTGAAGAATCCAAACCACTACTAAATACCAATCCTATTACCCAAAACATGCAACTTAAGGAAGGAAAAGTTTTGGTCTGAAGAGATGGCATAGCTATTGAGAGAATGTATTGCTCTTGTAGCAAATGAGAAGTCAGTACCCAGTGCCCACACAAGGCAAGAATGTTCATAACCCCCTGTAGCTCCAATCCCAGGAAATCTAGTGTATCTTCTGGCCTCTGCAAGAAACTGCCTACATATACCCGGGCACACATAGAAATACCATTAAAATCAAAACACTCAATATTTACAAACAAAACATGAAAAAAGTTTCTTGGCTAGAGCTGGTGAGATGGCTCAGTGGGTAAGAGCACTGACTGTTCTTCCAGAGAGATCCTGAGTTCGATTCCCAGCAACCACACGGTGGCTCACAACCACCTACAATGGGATCTGATGACCTCTTCTGTCAGGCAAGCACACATGCAAAGAGCACTCATGCATAAATTATATAAATATTTAAAACATCTGGCTAATTAAATATGTTAATCGTCATCAAATTAACAAATTCCTATGTTTATAGTCCTCAAACAACCCGAACAAACATATATAAAAATAAGGAAAAGGCCTTAGAAAACAAAGGCACTGAAAGAATTTCATGCACTCAATGCATAATTCCAGCCTGAGGGATTCAAACAAAAGCAGTTTATAGTCCCAGGACTTCAGGAAAATGAAAATATTTTCTGGTTTTTTTTGTGTTTTGTTTTTGTTTTGAGACGGGTTTCACTTTAATTTCAAGCTAGCCTCAAATCAAACTCTTAGCAATTTTCCTGCCTCAGTCTCCAAGTGCTGGTATTACAGATATAAACCATGCAACCTAGTACAAATGATTTACTAAATGTAAGCTACACAGATTTTATAGGCCTTTGGGACAGGGTTTGAAGGCCTCTGACTTACAATTTTCTTGCCTCAATTTCCTAAGTGTTAGAAGGAGAAGTGTATGTGTCTATATCCTACCTCTTGGTTTCTTTATTGTTTGTTTGTTTTCAAGACAGGGTTTCTCTGTGTAGCCCTGGCTGTCCTGGAACTCACTCTGTAGACCAGGCTGGCCTCGAACGCAGAAATCCGCCTGCCTCTGCCTCCTGAGTGCTGGGATTAAAGGAGTGCATGTGTCACCACGCCCAGCTGTTTATTGTCTGTTAAAGGACTTTTTATAGTTCTAGAGATTGGATCCAGGCCCCATGCACACTAGGCAAACATAACATGAACTACCCTACCCTAACCTCCAGCCTTAAATGAAACATGAACTAATAAAAAGGTTTCTTTCTCCCCTACTACAATGTGTAATGAACACTCAACAAATACCCTTGCCTGACTCATACATGTGGCCCTAATCCTAAGATATCAAATTCCACAGAGGCAGACAAAGAGATAAGCAATATATTTATGTGTGTGTACACATAAATATATATACAGGTTTATAAATTATAATATACACACACATATATATTATATATATATAAATCATTTGGGGATAGCAGACAACTTCACACAAAAGTCACTATGAAACTATGTTCTAATGATGATCATGTGTTGCGCTGGGCATATTAAAAGTTTAAAAGTCAAGAACAATTCTAGCAGATTTTATAACCATGGGAAATGGCATTTTCACATTTCCTTCCCGGTCAGTCCTTAATGAGATACCACTTAAATGTGAACTCTACAACAAACACTTACATATTTAAGAAAGATGTCACCAATACTTCTGCTCTCGTCCCAGTTAGCAATAAGGTCTTCAAGATCATCCTGAAAAATCGGAAAAAAAAAAAAAAATCAAACTTTAAAATCCAACAGCTCCTTACACATCTAACATATACTTATGAGACCTTCTGCTGGGAAAAACAATTCACCTTATGCAGCACCATGATGTTATGTGCAAACATCTTATCACAACAAAGAATTAAATTTTTGTCTACAAAGACAACAGCCTTTGGAATAATTAAAAAAATATAAATAGCACTGTCAGACAAACCAATCCTAATTCCCCTATATGACTGATAGATCGATGTTTTGTCTTACTAGCTATAAAAGTTGATTGACCTTATTAATTATAAAAAGGCTGTTTTTAATCCTGCTGCTGTAGCAACTAATTTAACACAAGTCATTAAAAATTATAACCTGTAGCAGGGTCAAGCAAATCTTACTAAAAGGGACAGATGGCAAATATTCTAATGCCATGTCTTCTGTCATTAGTATTCAAGTCTGCAGAATTTGAATACTATGAGAAGCAACCATACAAAGTATCAAATGGGGAGAGGAGAGACTGGAACCCTGAGTCCTAAATGGGATGCCTTTACAAACCCCCGCCCTGGGGCCTCAGAGATCTATGTGGAAGAAAAGGCAGAAATATTTTTAAGAGCCATCTTGGATGAGTCCAAAAAAAAGCAGCATCTTGCAGACACTATAACAGAACCGAGCACATCTAAGCTCAGAGACTGTGACAACGTCCATAACACCGGCACATGTCTAAGCCCGACAGACAGACCCAAGCACTGAGTGAGTCCTACCCTAAGGAAGAAGTTATTAGGAACTGACACTTCCTGGGAAACAGAGAATGGTTTTCTACAATGGAGTGTCACTGGGTTTAGCAGCCACACTCCAGAGAAGGCTCCATACCAGAAGCAGTTGGTCAACCCCAAATGGGAGTCTTTTTTCCTTTTTTTCTGGGCTCTTTTGTCTTGCTTTGGTATATTTCTTGTCTTGTTGATTTTTTTTTTTTGTCTGTCTTTTGTTTGTTCTTGGCTTATTATATTCATCTTTTTTTAAAAGAGACAAGGAACATGAAGCTGGGTGGTAGGGAGGTGAGGCACCCTCTGGGAGGACGAAGGGGAAAGAATGAGATCAAATAGAAAGTATGAGAAAAGGAAAGTATGAAAACACGGGCTCTGCTATCAGACTCTGCGCTGAGTCATAGGGCCTGATGCAGCCTATAAACCATAACCTGCTAAGCCCTAGCTCGTCAAATCCCTCAGTCATTCTAACACAAAATACTCATAAAAACTTGAATGGGCTGGAGAGATGGCTCAGGGATTGAAAGAACCTATGTGCCATTTCCAGTACCCACAACTGTAATTCCAGTTATAGAGGATCCAGTGCCAACTTCTGCCCTCTTTGGGTACCAAGCATGCACGTGGTATACATACAAGCATGTAGGTAATATTCATACACATTCAGCATGTCAAAAAATTTTATTGAAGATATCTACCATATTTGAGCCTAGAGTAGTGTCTTAAAGCCTACACAAGGAGGACCGCCATGAGGGCAAAGCCAGAAACATTGTGAGATCTAAGTTTTACATACAATACTGATTTACGTAGCTAGGTTGAAATACCTGAAATGTTACAATATATACACACAGCCCACAAAAAGAATGATATTGACCTTTAATACAAATTTACCTTTATCTTCATATGTACATCAAAGATATCTGGGATGCTCCCAAAAATAGTCTTGATCTCCTCTGGTGCAAGAATAGGTCCACCGCGTTGCCCTTCTTCTTCTAAGGGTACCTGAAATAACTAAGGAGGAGAGGGATCTGGATTAGGCAAGCTGTGAGAAAAAGCAGGCTAGAATTTAAAGAGCTATGATACACAGTGATGTCAACCTCAGAAAAAGCCAAGGAAAGGATGCTTCCTAAAGTTAACAATCTTTTCTCATTACATTTTCTTTTTTTTTTTTTTAAAGATTTATTTATTTATTATATGTAAGTACACTGTAGCTGTCTTCAGACACTCCAGAAGAGGGCGTCAGATCTTGTTAGGGATGGTTATGAGCCACCATGTGGTTGCTGGGATTTGAACTCTAGACCTTTGGAAGAGCAGCCGGGTGCTCTTACCCACTGAGCCATCTCACCAGCCTTCATTACATTTTCTTTTTCATCCATATATTGATATACTTTGTACCTACACATGTACAAGATGGGGGGAGGGGGGAGTGTGAGCAGAAGGTGGGTAAGTGCACTGCTGCTCTTCCAGGGGACCCAGGTTTGGTTCCCAGCCCCGACATGGTGGTTTACAACCTTCTGTAACTCCAGTCCCAGGGAATCCGATGAAGTCTTCTGATTTCCATAGGCATTGTGACAAAAAACTCAATATACATAAAATAAAAATATATCATTTTTTTAAAAAAGGAACCAAACAAATAATTATAATTAGAAGAGGTTTTTTTATTGAATTTTTAAGGAAGCAATAAGCTTTCTAAATACATAATAATAAAATACTAAATGTTTTAGAAATGGTGGCACAGAAACTCAGTTGCAAAGAAACTAGATATCTTCATCTCACATGAAGAGACCTGAACTCTGTCCACTTATTGCTACAGACATCATCATCATCATTTTTGCTATTATTATTATTGTACATGGCTGTATATGAACGAGAGAAGGGAGGGAGGGTAAAGACGCGGAAGGGGGAGAAAACATGGATGCACACATGCAAATGTACTGGAGGCCAGAGAACAATTTTCAGAAGTCTATTTTCTCCTTCTATCATGGGGTGCTAGGATCAAACTCAGGTCATTAGGGTGTCTGAGGCAAGTGCTTTTACCCACACTGAACCGTCTTACTGGGCCAGCTGTATCAATCATAAAAGAGAAAAAGGAAAGAATAAAACCCCATACAGTGAGTAAGTCGGTCCAGCAAGGTCACAGGAGAAAAGGGCAGCACACCTTACTCACAGGACTCAGAAATAAGGTTAAAACAAAGCTTAGGCTTTGGTGACCCTGCAAGGCAGAGGAGAGGTAAGTGGATTCTGTGATATCAAGGCCATCCTGGTCTGAACAGCAAGTTCCAGGATAGCCAGTGCTGTATAGTAAGACTCTGTCCCAAAAGTTTAAAAAATATATTAATGATATAAAAGGCTGTTCCATCTAATATAAAACAAAAACTAAACATTTGGGTATAGGGTGCACGTGCTCAAAACCAGAGCTGACAGGTGAAATAAAGATGTAATGAAGTCACGCAGTCGCAGATGGAAACACTCGACACAGAAAGAATAACAATCATCTTGCTAGTTAATCTAGGTGTTTCAAGATAATACCAAAGACAGAGAGAGAAAATCTGATTCTAGAATTTCTTAAGAAATAAAAAATTATTTCATAATAGAAAACAATATTAAAGATGGAGTAGTACAGTATAACTAAACCAAGAAATGAAAACTGACACAATTTATATAAATATAAAACCACATTAGCAATCCCAACATATCAGAAGGAAGCAGAAAGAGCTGAGTTCAAGGTCATCCAGATTAACACTGAGGCAAAACCAGAAGAAAAACAAACAAAAGAGCAAATCTTAACCACTCTTGAATGGCCTTTCAACAAATGAAATAATCATAGCATTTGTTATACCCACAAGTGAACATCATCCTGAATAAAAACCTGTTTGCAAAAATTAATTCAAAGCAGTTCATGGAAAGTAAAATCTAAGTTCATGAATTTCTAGAAGACGATATTCATGATTTAGTTTTAGGTAGAATCCTTAGACATGACCTCAAAAATGTGGACTAAAATAAAAACAGAAAAACAGACATCTAATAAGAATATTTTTAAAAATTCTATAATTAGCAACTGTCTTTTAATATTTTTTTAAAATATTAAAAAAAAAAAAAATCACACACTTGACAAAGGACTAAAACTCAAAATGACATACAAAGAACTCTCAAAACTCAGGAAGGAAATGACACAACATAAAAACCCGGACAGCTCTTTGTGCACTAAGATGTCGGTGTGTTTCAGCAAGAGCAAGGAGAAGCTAAAGAATCAAATGTTGGAGCTCAGATATCCTATAAAGCCAAACTGTCAGGAAGAGGAAAACAGGGATGAGAAAGGAGGGAAGGAAGGAAAGAGGATATAGACGCACACTAGTTAGATGATTCTGAAAGAACCCAGGCCTCAGGGGTGCACACCAGGATTCCACTCATATGATACCCTAAAAAGAAACCCAGGGGTATGTGAAAGGACAGACCATTCTGATTCCAGACTACAGTCAGGTAACCCCTCCAAGAACAAGGAAATATTTAAAGTTACTAGTCAGGTAACGTTAAGATAACAAACTGTTCAGTTCTTAACAAACACACTGACAACAGCCCAGAGGACAGAAGGGAGTGACTCTAAGGTAGCAGAGCTGTCAGGATGGCTGTCTGGAAGACTGTCTGTCACCTCCATCTACAGATCCACACGGAGGTTGCAGACATCCAACCCTTCAAAGTTGTCTCCTGACCTCTGCATTTGTGTATCTGCACTCATAGCAATCCAACTGGCCTACTCCCATGGGTCACCATGCCCAGTGAACTGAAACTGTTTAATTACACATGTGAAACTATTAGACATTTATTATGACTGTTCTTTCTTTTCCTTCCTCCTACAGGCACAGTGTTAATTCTGGACTAAGTGCACTTTTGTGTGTGTTAGTCCACAGCTTGACCAATGAGCAAAGCCCAGCCCAAGGACATCCTCTTTAAGATAGCTTTTAGGACTTGTGTTTCCCATTTTGGAAACAATTTCAAAGTCACTTAATTTTAATTTATCCACCTAGATCAAACAAATACCCCAAATTAGCTTCTTTCTTTGGAAGAAGGCAGGCTCTTACTACAGTACAGTGGTCCAGGCTGGCCTAGAATGTGTTCCTCCCACCTGAACCTACCAAGTACTGGAGTTTCAGGTTTGAACTACTATGCCCAGCTGTGGTTTCCTTTAATTATTTTTATTTGATTTTAGTAGATAGAGTTCATCCTGATCACAAAAATTGGGGGTGAGATGTGAATCTGTGTTTTAGAAAGGATAAACTGTTTGGCAACTTGGAAGTTTTGGTTAAGTTGTATTAATGATATGGGCACTAAAATCTGTGCCTCACGTATACTGCATATGCCCTTACCTGTCCCTGTAATGGTAACGTGCATGTGTATAGTACGCGTGCATGTGTGTGTGTGTGTGTGTGTGTGTGTGTCTCTGTGTCTGTGTGTGCATGTGTGCGTGGGAGCCTGATGTTGAGAATCACCCTCCGTGGCTCTCCCACCTTATGCATTCATTGAAATTAAGCAGGTCCTCTTGGCCTAACCGAAAGCTAGCCAATGTGGCTAATGTTACTAGTCAGAACACTCTGGCTGGACTCACACGCAGCAGCTAAGCTCACCCAGCATAACAGGGCTCTGCTGATCCAGCCAAGAACTTCACCCTCTGAGCAGTATCCACAGCCTCTCTTGCCCTTTACTGTATACTGACAGTACTTTTCTCATTTTTGTGTTTGTGTGTAAAGCTTGTGTCTCAAAAGTAGTTTTCATAAATGTCAGTAAAAAACTAGGACTAGGGACGTAATTCAGTTAGTAGCGTTTGCCTAACAGGCAGAGCATGCAGGAAGCCCTGTGTTCCATCCCCAGCACCACATAAGCCTGGCAGAGTAGTGCACACCTCCAGTCTAGCACTTAAGAGGTAGAAACAGGAGGATCAGAAGTCCAAAGGTATCATGAAAAGCCCAAACAGATTACTGATGTCAGTATTGTACAGCTTCTCAGCCGTAGTACAGACTATCTGTTGCCACATATATGCAGCATTAAATAGAGCAATTTCTCTAGAACACAAATTTCAGAAAATCCTATCACTTCTAAACATAAAGCAGTACCTTAACCACGTGGAAGTTGTAAGAATCCAAATGTAGTCAGTATTGTTCAAACCAATTGGAGAAAAGGGTGTGACACACACACCTTTTCAAAAGTGCCTGATAGTAATTAACACAAGACACTGCCAGAGTCACAAGGGTACACAAAGGCTGTGGTGTAACACAGAAAAAGCACGTCTAGAGACCAAGTGCATGGCAGCTTGACTGGCGCTATTCTTAAGGAAAAACACTGTAGTTAATTAAGGACTATTGGTTTAGTCTTTTAAGTCGTCCTCCTGTGGGGGTGGTACACACACCTATTATCGGAGTACTCAGGAGGCAGAGCAAGGAAGATTGCTTTAAGTCTGAGGCCAGTCTATGCTATGTGTTAAGTACCAGCCCAGCCAGAAATACAAAGCAAGATTTATCTCAACCCTATATCCACCACTGCCACCCAAAACAAAACCCAATACTCTTTAAAAGAACAAAACACAAAGTCATTGAAAGAAAGACTAGAGGGGAGAGTTTCAACAGGAGCCACTCTACAGCCACACTATACTCACTTGAATGATTGTGGCCAGTATATTGACATAATTGCTCTCAGTCTGGTAGAGCTCTTTCGCCACCTGCCACCTGGCTGACTGCTTTGGAGGAACTGGAGTAGAACTTCTAGAAGACTTAGCACAGGACTTCGGTGTTTCTGGAAAAGAAGAAAAGGTTCCATCGGAAGGCAGATCTAAACGCTATAAAGACATTATAAAGCACAGCAATACAGCTTTCTGTTAAAGTAAAACTTCCTCATGGGATAAGGCCAGAAAAATGCAATGAGCAAAAAGGTCGTTGATTCAGAGCTGAGAACATGAGTCAACGGGAGACTGCTCATCTGGCACATGTGAAGTTCTAGGTTCAACCACAATACCAATTAAAAAGCTGACAGTGTACAAATAAATGGCCTCCACTCTTCAGATTTACCAAGGTTATTATGTTAAAGGCAATCCCCTCAATGAGAAGAAACTAACTGGTGAAAACAGGTACCTAGACTAAATCCTAAACTAAAATACAGGAGTTTCTTGTTCGGGGGAGGAGGAGGGTTAGAAATCAGGACATGATTAAGACAACTAGAGAAATCTAAAATACTTCAGAGTGCACATCTATAATCTCATTATTCAGGATGCTGAAGAAAAGCCACAAGTTCAAGGACACCCTGGCCACACAGCAACATTCCCCTTTCTGTCTCAAAGCATGGGCTGGTAATGTAGAGGAAGGGCGCCTCCCTAACATGGGTGACAATTAGTACAGAATACTGTGAAGTCAAAGGCTTTTACTTTCTGTATCTTAAATCTAGCAAATCCTACATATTTACAGACAAGAGGAATGCTGGTGATCATAAACGGTTTAACTATAGGAGGTTTTGTTCAACACAAAGTGACATCACCCTCCTGACTTCCCCACCTAGTTATTCTACCCCACTTTCCCATGACTTCTTATAAACTGTTCAGTATTAGAATTAACACAGGTATAGCGGTACATGCCTATACGCAGCCCGGCACTTGAGGAACGGGGTCATCAGCAGTTAAGACTAGCCTCAGCTATGGGACCTTGTCTCAAAATGAAAAACAATTATCAGTCACTCTTCAGCTATATAGCCCTGGACAGTTCCTAACTCCCCTGTTCTGAAGGTCAGTGGCCCGCAAGACAGGCACCACATTTTACAATCATACAAAAGCATGCAGTAAACAATCACCCAACAAAAGCATTACTGTGCAATTGATTTTTTTTACAAGATTTTTCTTTTCAGGGTTTCTGTTGTTTTGTTTCTGCTTTTGCTTTGAGGCCAGATTGTCTCTAACTCACCTTCTGGGCCCCACTTGCCCAGTCCAGGAATTACAGGGGTACAGTACCCAGCTACACTCAGCTTTTGTTTTGAACTGTCTTGTTTACTCAACTAGACCAAGGATATTAAGAGAAAAGCCTCCCCAGTTCATTCACTGTAGCAGGGATTTATTCTATCAGTTATCCCAGTATACTCCATCTTAAAGACTAATTCCATGAAACGTGAATACTACCTCCATAGTGAATGCTGGACTCGGGTGTGTTGGAGATATCCAGGAGTGAGCCAATAGAAAGGGAGTGCTCAGCTGAGGGCCGCTTCCGGGGAGGGAAAGGAGAGAGGTCGGTCTCCCTGGAGAGCTGAGCCAGCGTCTCTTTCAATCTCCGTCTCTTGCGGTTGCTGTTTGGAGTACTTAGAGAAAGCAGAGACACCGATTTCTTGAGCTCAGGAGTATTAGCCTGAAATCAAAAGCACAAACTATGATGGTTCTTGTTATATATATATATATATATATATATATATATATAAATGTTCTGGATACAACAGTATCAATTTTGCACAAATTCACAGAACCAAGAGTAAAAACACACCTTTTCATACAAATACATAGTCTCTCCTGCACGAGCATCCATCTGAATGCTTCCCCAGAACCACTAAAAGAGAGAAGAATATTTTAATTAAGATTTTAAATTGACCGTAGCAGAGACGCTATAGTATTGTTAAAGCTAACTAATTTCATTCTGGAGGTACTTGCCTCTTGCTTGACAACAAAAAGTTTCTTTGAAGGTTCAAATGGAAGGTCCTTTACTGTATTCTCTTCAACAATAAGGTGAGTGCACCTTTCATCCCCAACTGGTAAATAGCTACCTCCTAAGGGGAACAGGAATGCAGAGAGATCAGCCAAACAACTGTTCTCCAAATATCCATCTCTAAAGCACTTATTTATTTATTTTTGGTTTTTTAAGACAGGGTTTCTCTGTGTAGCCCTGGCTGTCCTGGAACTCACTCTGTAGACCAGGCTGGCCTCTAACTCAGAAATCTGCCTGCCTCTGCCTCCCAAGTGCTGGGATTAATGGTGTGCGCCACCACGCCCGGCTAAGCACTTATTTATTATGAAGTGTTATCAACTATTTCTAACAAGGACTTAAAGGGTTTGTTTTACTCAGGTCAGAATACAGTCCAGTGATGACAGGAAAGCCATGGCAGGAAAAGCATAAGGTAGCTAGTCACACCACAATAAGCAGAGATAAATGCAGGCATTCAGTTCACTTTGGCCTTTGTGTGCACAGAATGGTACCAGCCCTCTTTAGGGTGGGTCTTCTATCTCCACTAACCCAGTCTAGAAACTCCCTCACAGACACGCTCGGGTGCTCGCCTCTGGACAGTATCGACCACCACAGACATCATGTTACCTGACCTTGCATTTCAGTCATTTCTTCCATACTGTGTTTCTCTTCATCTGAAAATCCCAGGAAACTTAAAATGCAATCTTGGAATGGAGGAACTTTAAATTCATTTTTAAAGTCATCAATTGCTGCACAAAAACACCTAAAAACAAAATGTACATTTCCAAAACCAGTTTAAATTCCATCAGCTAAGCAAATTCATTTGTGAAATCTCAGTAAATTCTCAAGGTCTTTCAATAATGAATGCATTTATTGAAAAATATTTTACACAAAGTCCTAAAAAGTTGGTTTGGTTTTGTCTGCTTTGTCGCCTGGGATGCTGCTTAGTAGACGTTGAAATTATCACGGACAGGCCTGGGAGTCACTGCACCTGACAAAATAATCACAACCCTCCCATCATTCAAATCCTGGCTGAGCTTTTGACATTCTGTACCAGAGGCATTCTCCAATTTCATCAACTTCTACATAATGCTGAAGAACCAGAACAGACAATGCACAACTGGACGGTTAGCAAAAAAAAAAGGTAAGAAATTTTAAGGACCAATTTAAATGTATCTAGACATAAAGTAGAAAAACAAAACATAATCTAAATACCTGAAAGCATTAAGCTATTATCTAATAAATTTTAGCATGTTTATGATAATGGAAAAAGTGCATTGGTATATGCGCACGTGGGTGCTGCAGTGCAAACATGGAAGTCAGCAGACAATGCCCACAAGTCAAATCTCGCCCTCATGTGAGCCCTGGGAATAAAAGCCAAGTCATCAGGCTTGGTAGCAAGTACCTCCACCCACCAAAGCATCTGGACCTCCCAGACACATTTACTTTACAAAAATCAGCTCCAGAGGGCGTGGTGGCACACGGCCTTTAATCCCTGCACTGGGAAGGCAGAGGCAGGCAGACAGCCAGGGCTACACAGAGATAACCTGTCTCAAAAAAAACCAAAAACAAATAAACAAACATCAGCCCAATGAGACAGCTCAGCAAGTAAAGGTGCATGCAAACATTCCAAACAACCTAAGGTAAATAGATAAATAAATCCCTAAAGTGCATATACGGTAAATGGAGAACACAAGTCCACATCACCCTCCGACCTCCAAGTATGCCCACACATACAATCACACACAAAGTGCTTAATTCTGAGAAATGATTTTATAAAATAAAACCCAATGATATCAAATCTTACAATTTTAAAAACCTATGTCTTTTAGGGTTTTTGTTTTTGTTTTTTTTCGTTTTTTGAGACAGGGTTTCTCTGTGTAGTCCTGGCTATCCTGGAACTCACTCTGTAGACCAGGCTGCCCTCGAACTCAGAAATCCACTTGCCTCTGTCTCCTAAGTGCTGGGATTAAAGGCGTGCACCACCCTATGTCTTATTTATTATATATTTATTATAAATAAGTTAGTTTTTTAACCTATGTTTTATTCCCTAAGCCATTCAAAGAATTCATGTTTTCATACTATTTACAAATTTAGTTTTTGTTGGCACATGGCTTTATCTTTTAAACAAATGTTAACCACACTTTAAAAAATAATAACAATATATTGGGCTAGAGAGATGGCTCAATAGTTAAAAACCCTGATTGCTATTCCAGGGACCCAGGTAACTCTAGTTCCAGTGGATTTAATGCCTGCCACCTTCTGGCTTCCTCAGACATTGTACACATGTGGAACAAAAATATTCATTCAAGTAACACAAATATACAAAAACAAACACACAAAACAAATATTTCAAAGAAAGAAAGAAAAGAAAAGAAAAGAAAAGAAAAGAAAAGAAAAGAAAAGAAAAGAACATGTTGAATTCACAGAATAAACTATGGATTCCCAAGCACTTACTGTTCATTGCGTCTTTCCCATGCTTTATAAATCCATTCTGGCCTCATAATTGGAGTACCCAGGCTTACAGCAACCTAGGAATATTAACACCAATTACAATGGGTTTTCATCTTTAAAAGTAGGATTCAGGGAAATGCTTCTAAAGAACTATTTATAAAATTATTAGCAGAATTTCACATTATATTTTGTTAAAGTTATGGTGACTCTAAAGTAAGTTCCATGGTATCCAAACTCTTATTCTATTTTCTATAATTATAGCTCTTTGATTTCTCCTTTTGTTCTATTCATACCTTGGGAGTACTGGCTAAAACAAGCCTACAAAAGAAAACAAGTAATGACTGTGGGCAGTGGACAGTGCCAGAAAACTTGGTTTCAGTTGAGCAGATTGTTAGCCCTGGAACCTCTGAGGAAACCTCTGGGAAGATGGTAGGAGCTTCACCTGCCTCCTGCCAAGCCACTGTCACATGACCATACTACCAGCATAGGCACATGACCTATACCACATGGATCAGAACAGAGTTCTCCATGCTAATAAGGTATGTAGGATTTAGCCAATAAGCTTCCCTTCCTAAACATTCCTTCATGCAAAAGGTATTTAATCTCTGGTCCACCCGGAGGAGGTGGTATGAAACCATTTTCCACACTGAACAATCAATAAACAATTTGGAGCCAAGGACTTTCTCATCAAGAACCACTGTGGGGAACATGGAGAACGCCTTGTCTACAGAGACTGACCAGAGTCTCTGCAGACTCACCACCCCTGAGCTAAACCTGAGTTCCCCATCCCCACGGCATGGTCTCTGCAGGTTCCTCAGCAGGTTCCTCCTCAGTCTCCTCAGTTTCCTGACCCTCAATTCCCGACTCCTCTGCGTGGTTCCCTGCAGCAAGTGGACACTCAGGCGCCAGGAAACCCCAGCTTTGGCCTGCCACTGCTTAGGTTGCGGTTTCCCACCCCCTGAGCTTTCGGGGAGAAACAACAGTTACATCACTAAATTTATAGAATACGAAGAAGTTCTTCAGGAAGGTCGAGAGCAAAGAGAACGAAACATCTTTAACAGCAGTTCTCAACCTGGAGGGCCATGGCACTGTAGCTAGCCATGACTAACTGACTCTGACCTTGATACCAGTAAGGTAAATATGAAGACACCTATGTGTGATCTTGTAATTATCAGAATAATTTTGCTGTTACTTAATATAGAATTACGCTTTTTTTTTACAATATTCCAATCTTGAAACAAAGATAATATATATTACTTAGGTTTTATCAGTAGTGCACTTATTACTTATAGAGTACTTATAGAATGAACAACGAAAAGTTTCTCACGTACACCTAAAACTAACATACATACCTGTACCAATACAAGTGTTTGACTCTAGAAGATTTTGATACTGTTTGTATACATATACTTGGGGTGGAGGTAAGTTGTCATAACTATGATACTATGATACTACTGGACTGTTTGACATTTGCTATACAATTAAAGACAAATAAGATTTCTCTTAACAGGTTACTTAGAACACTGATATTTACAAAACCAGAGAACAAGAGTTTATCTGAGACATGAGTAGCCCTCAAGAACTAAAACAAAAGGTTTAATAGAAAGATTGTAACAATAATTGCACAGTAAAGTGGATATAGATAATGGCAATGAACCATAAATGTAATTGAATGAAATAACTTTTAGGTGTATTTTACCACAGTAAACAAACTATAAGTCTACTAGTAACACTGAACGATATTATTCCTAAGTACATAGGAATGAATAAGGTAAATGAATTTTATTTTCAAATGTACCTATGATGGGATCCATCCCATCATCAGCCACCAAACCCAGACACTATTGCACATGCCAGCAAGATTCTGCTGAAGGGACCCTGATAAAGCGGCCTCTTGTGAGGCTATGCCAGTGCCTAGCAAACACAGAAG
>NC_034593.1:21987200-22002133 GCF_900095145.1 Mus pahari
AAAAAAAAAAAAAAGTTACCATGCAGTCCCTAGGACCCATGGAGTATAGAAAACCTGTACCTGCAATGCTGTCTTCTGACCATATATGGGCCATGGCACAAGCACACACCCACAGGCAAACACAGACACACATAAAAGAAATCGAATGCACAACTCAAGTGCAGCTGACAATAGGTTCCTACCCAGGTAATTAGTGTCAGCTGACAGTGGCATACATAGTACAATACTCCCAACCCCTGGGAGGCTAAGGCAAGAGATCATGAGGCTGCAGCTAGACTGGGCAACACCGGCAGGCATGGTGCACACCTGTAATCCCAGCACATGAGAAGAAGGGGGGGTTCCCTGAGTTTCAGGACACCCTGGCCTATCTATCCACAGCCAGGGTTACAAAAATAGAGACCCTATCACAAACAAAACCCAAACAACATAAAAAGACCTTCTCTTGAGGGAAAAATATAAAATATTTTCTCCTTTTTAAGAAAATATATAGATAATTTACACATTCAAAGACACGGGTTTGTTTTCCAAGAGAGCTATGTTTTCATAAAGCCAACTTTATATCTGCTCTCACTCTTTGACCTAGCTGTCACTGCTGGTCATACAACCTTTACTAGCAATACCACCTACCAACCAACCCTCACATCACACATTTCAACATCTAACTTCAGTCTCACTCAAGGTTTTATGTTTGAGACAGGGACTTAACACAGGCTAACTTCGAACATATGCAGGCAAAGACAATATTGAACTATTCTCCTGTCTCCACTGTCTACATGCTGGGATTATACTCGTGCACTATCAGGACAGGTACGCAGTGCTATGGGCTAACCAAGTCCTCCATGCGTGCTAAGCAAGCACTCTACAGCTAAGCTATATCACAAACCCTTTACTGACATTCCAATGACAACCTCCATCTGATCCTAAAAAAACCCATAGAATCAACAGAAGAGTGACATTAATTAGACCCAAGCCAGGCATGGTAGGTCATGCCTATGACGGAGCTGGAAACTGGAGGACACTAATGAGTTCAAGGCTAGCCTGGCCTACACAATCATTTCTATGCGGTATATGACCGTCCCAAAATAAACATTACAGAGTAATACTATACTGAAAAGACAAAAATAGTAAGCTTACATACCCTAAATTTTTCGCCTTGTGTACAATTTGCCACCAGATGTGTTACTTTGGAATTACATTCTTTTCGAATAACTCCACCCATATGATGGACCAATGTCACCAACTTGACCTCAAAAGAAAAATTAAACAAAATTGATTTTTTTAATTAATTTGAGCAAAAATTGTACTAACTCATTTAACATTAACTACTTTACAAAACTTAAAAAAAAAAAAAAACTTTTAAAAGGGTAGCTTGCTAAAAAAAAAGTAGTTTGTTATTGCTACATGTAAATCTATAACAAAGATAAGCAATACACAGAGTATTAAGTTAATAATAGACAACCAACTCTAATACTGCCTAAATACACAGACGTATTATTTTTATTTATTCACCTTCTTTCCTTTTCTTTTTTTTTTTTTTTTTTTACAATATTGGGAATTGAAGCCAAAGCCATATACCCACAAGCAAATTTATCAATTTCTTTTTTTACACTTTATCTTTATTTATATGTCTGTGAGTGCGCGCACACACACACACACACACACACACACACACACACACACACGTAGGCACCCAGAGCCCAGAAGCAGCACCCCGCAGAGCTGCTGTTATAGGCAGCTGTGAGACCGGACACGGGTGCTGGGAACCAAACTTTTGTCCTCTAGTGAGCAGCAAGTGCTCTTAACCACTGAGCCGTCTCTCCAGCACCAAATATTGAGTTTTAATATCAGGTTATCTAACATCAATATTCTTCCCACCAAATTACAGTAATACTTACAAGTTCCAGCTTAGGAAGTAAAAAAAAAGTGAACCAAAAAAGTTTCCATGGCTTATTCATAGCGATAAAAGTACTTTAAAGTTTAGCTTGTAAAGCAGTATTCATTTTGTGTTACAAACCTTCAATTGACCAATATAACTAATAATTAACAAGAGAGCAAACAGTTCACATAGTTATGGAACTTTCTATTAATTCACGGGCCAACTATCACTTACAAAACAGTCTTTTTTTTTTTTTTTTAACTTAGGAATTCTAAAATTTAGAACCTGATACTCAAAGCATTTTTAAATGAAGTCACAACACCAAACAGGGAGGGAGGGAGGGATGGATGGATGGATGGATGGATGGATGGATGGATGGACGGACCTAACTCTGTATTACTAGGTCAGGGTCTTATACTTACAAGCTCCTCCTTCTTCCTGAATCCAGTGAAGCAGAGCACCAGGTTCAGCATACTCGTACAATACAGCGGTCGGCAGGAAAATGGCAAGGGCTGGGGGACACAATTCCAAACTCATAAGCCCTCTTTTCAGTTAGGATTTAGAAAACATTCCTCAAGCTTAAAGATTTCACTCTTTACCCCAGTTAACTTTTTTCTTCTTTCTTTCTTTCTTTCTTTCTTTTTTGTTTTTTTGTTTTGGTTTGGTTTGGTTTTGGTTTTTGGTTTTTGGTTTTTCGAGACAGGGTTTCTCCATGTAGCCCTGGCTGTCCTGGAACTCACTCTGTAAACCAGGCCTGCCTCTGCCTCCCAAGTGCTGGGATTAAAGGTGTGTGCCACCACGCCCGGCACCAGTTAACTTTTCTTTCTTTTTTTTTTTTTTTAAAAGATTTATTTATTATATGTAAGTACACTGTAGCTGTCTTCAGACACTCCAGAAGAAGGCGCCAGATCTCGTTACGGTTACAGATGGTTGTGAGCCACCATGTGGTTGCTGGGATTTGAACTCAGGACCTTCAGAAGAACAGTCGGGTGCTCTTACCTGCTGAGCCATCTCACCAGCCCCAGTTAACTTTTCAATACCCAAGGTTCACACACTCACATAATACTCATTCACATATACATCTTTAAAAAAAAATAATTTTCCTAATTAAAATCTTATCATAATGGATATGATACCAGATTTAAGTGGAAAAGAGAAAGGTTTATTTGTGCACCTTCTTGGTAGCCAGGTCTCATGGCATGAGCCACCATACCCAGCAACAACAAATTATTCTTATTCTAAGTGCTACGTGCACTCAACAATTAACAGCATTTTCTAATTATAAATTTTCAAAGAATGCATTAATAAAAATGTATTCTTGAGATGACAAATGTACGTTTCTTACCTCTCCCCTTTGTGCACAGTTGAGTAGAACTGGTGGTCCAACAATCCTACAATCAGCCTTATATAAGTCATTGAAGACAGAATTCTGGAAGTCAGTAACTACAAATATATTCTCAAATTCTGGGGAATCCAAACTTTCAAATTCTTCCATTGAGTCCATCTTTACACAGGGCACTTTCATTTCCTGGATTTTTTTCATAGTTATTACAAATAAAAATAATTCATAGGTCATATAAAATAATGTACGACTCCTTAAAATTGACTCCCGTATTTTTTGACATCTTTTTAGAAAATTTAACTATTAAAGTCTACAATTACCAACATAACATATAACAGTGTAGAATCTTATTTCTCTACTTTATATGTCACATATCCCCATAGACATTAAGACCTTACTGTGAAGACGTAAACACAGGCTCTATGACTCTGGTCTATAAGCCACCTAGAATGCACAGTAAGTTCCAGGTACGAGAACACCAGGTAATTTCCTTTCCGGTGTTGTAGTTTTCATTTTTATAGGATCAAACCTAGAACTCAAAGCATGCTAGGCAAGCGCTCTACCCAGGAGCTACTGTCATCTCCTTTTTATCGTTTGGTTTGGTTTGTGGAGGCAAGGTTTTGACATTGCCCAGGCCAGCCTTAAACTCTCAGCAACTGTTCTGGCCTCAGTCTGCTGAGTGATAAGATTATAGATATGAGCCACTAGGCTACACTTTTAAAAAGATTTAAGTACATGTTATTTGTTATAGGTATATATCCACCAATTTTTATTCTGAA
The DNA here is from genome assembly GCF_900095145.1 of Mus pahari. Taxonomy (NCBI): domain Eukaryota; kingdom Metazoa; phylum Chordata; class Mammalia; order Rodentia; family Muridae; genus Mus; species Mus pahari. The sequence goes on from NC_034593.1 coordinate 21,991,198, forward strand.
CAAGAAAAATGATACTCTAATATACAGCTATCTTCCCAAAAAAATGCCGTTAACACTTAATAAAAGGTTACTGATTAACATTCTCATTTCAATACATATGCTATAAAGAGAGGTCATGAGCTAATTTGGCTGCATTAGGACACATATATGATATACAAAGGCAAGCATCTTATTAAAAGTATCTTCATTTAAAAAAAAAAAACTGGGCCGGATGTGATACTGAATGCCTTTAATTCCAGCACTTGGGAGGCAGAGGAAGGCAGATCTGAGTTCGAGGCCAACCTGGTCTACAAAGCAAGTCCAGGACAGCTAGAGCTACACAAAAACCCTGTCTCAAAAAAAAAAAAAACAAAAAAACAAAAAAAAAACAAANAAACAAAACAAAACAAAAACAAAAAACAAAAACAAAAAACTGAAGAGCCTATAATTCCTGTGTGAACAGAACAGAAAAAAAGAACTCTGAATATATTAATAAATTATTTGGGCTTTTATTTGAAAGGCTGGAGTGATGGACCAAATCATCTAACCCTGAAATTCATATGCTGAAAGCTAACCCAAAATGGAAAATGAAACCTTCTCTCTCCATGTGACTGTATGCAGCTAAAGTCCTAAGGCCATTACAGCGGCGACTCAAGTTAAACGAGGTGTCCAGGGCAGGCCTCACCCAGTCTGACTCAGGTGCTCAGAAGAAGTCTGAACATCACCAGCAAAGATGGAGTACAGGGAAACAGGGAGTGCAGGGTGCAGCAAGGCAGCCCTGTGCAGGACTCAGGACACTGGACCCGCTGGCACTCACTTTACACTTAAGTTCTGTTGTTTAATCTAACAGGGTTATTCCATGGTCTGTGATACGTGGTTTGAACAGCCCTAGCAAAGTAAAGTAACCGAAGGCCAGGGCATTAGCTCTAGTAAAATGCTTGCCCGGTATGTATGAGAACCTAGGTTCAATCTGACAAAATATCATAAATAGTGATTATTATGAAGACAAACTAAAGAGTTTATATACTACAAATTCTGAGGCAAAGTAACTGACAATCACTGCTTATTGTTATACATTAGAAAATAGCAAGAATTTAAACTAAACAGAAAATTAATGGGGAAAAGTCCTTAAATGTGTAAGAAAATGATCAGCCCTTTGTACCCATTACATCCTTTTCTTAAATAATAACCAAGACTCTAAAATTTGAATTTCTAATAGATGCTACAATTTAGGGGTTCAGAAACAACTTAATTCTAAAATAAGCTACTTCCAACATTTCTAATTCAGAGTGCTCAATACAGCTCGTGCCTGATTCCAGTCACCAGAGTGAAGTAATTCAATCAAGGGAAGTGAAGCATGCCACATGCAATGAGATGCTTGACCTACCATATTAATAATACTTTTTATTAATTTTTCCTCCGATTTTCCAGGACAACTTTCTTTTATCTTTAAAACAGGGACTTCCATTATCTTAATAGTCTGTAGAAAAGAGACTTAAGTGTAAGATTAAGAAACGGAGGAAAGTATTTACAAAGCTGGGTGAAGAATCTCTTTAGAAATGAACTACAAACCCCAACTCCTTACCTTTAAGGCCTTTAGAAGTTCTTCTTGTTTCCCAGCGTCCTGGACCATTATCACTCTTGCTTCAACCTGAGGCATTTCTTCTATGAAGACGTAAAATGTTTCAGTGTGGTTATAAGGTACCAACAGCACAATTAGTAGTTCCTAGACCCTCTTTCTAGCTAGAAAGTCTATGAGGAGAGCAGAATATCCCCAGAAGTTCGAGTAACCTAATTCTGAATGTTCTACAAAAATATTTGACCATATATCATTTTTAAAAGGTTATATACATTGTAGCAAAAGGCATATAACAAAGAAACAACTCCCTTTAAAGAAGCATTATGAAGCATGACCTTCCTTCTTCAAGCGCATGAAACTTTAGAATAAAACGGTACAAAGCAGTAAACCACAAGCAGCTCCTCACTTAAGCAAGAATACGCTCCAGCTTGACAATGCTACAGTGAGACTGCCTCAATACAAAGAAAGCAGCATCAACACTAAGACACGCCCTTTTTCAAAGTGGGGAAGCATTAAAGGATGGACAGAGAATGTAGACAGAGAGCCCTAATTACTCAATACAAAAAATTCACTAATAAGTATTCTATGATTTAGTTAACAATTGTGTGTTTTTAAAAGCAGGTACTAAGCTTACCATCAACATTTGAAGTAGACGCCAAGCACAAGTTTTCCTTGGACGTTTCAGTAACTTTAGAATCAAACACTGAAGAGTCTGCCAAGCTAGTTATCTCAGTAGGAGATGGTAACACGCTGTCGTCAGCCATTTTTTGCACTACTTTAGGAAGGCTGAAACAATAAAACTTGAAATGAGAACGCATGAGTCAAACATGGTCACTGAGCAACAAGCCTTACAACCTCCCTGATGCTGCGAACCTTTAATACAGTTCCTCCCCAACTGTAAATTTACTTCATTGCTACTTCACTATAATTTTGCTATTGTTATGAATCATACTATAAATATCAGATATGCGGGATATGTGATGACCAAAGGGATGGAGACCCACAGACTGTGAGCCACTGACTTAGATATTGTACTTGTGGATCTAGAAATTGTAAGCTTGGCCCAGGACGTAGGGTCAGCACACAGGAGGTGGAGGTACAAGCATCAGGAGCTGGAGGTCACCCCTGGAAACATGAATTCAAAGCCAATGTGGGGTACAAGAGCCTGTCTCAAAACCTCCATGAGACTTAAGTTTTCTTTTCTATAACATAAAACTCGGGCATGATTTATGGACATACAATAAAAAATAAATAACACAGAAAGCTCTCTGCACACAAAAGATATAAGTATTTTTCTACCTATTTCTTCTACAACTGTCTTCAACCCATTTCTCTTGCAAAGTGTCTACACAACATCTATGTCCCAATAACCCCGGCTTTACTCTTCACCCCACCCTCCTGCCCAAAACTCCTGTTAGTCTCAAACCAGGGTACTCCAGTGTCAAACACTTTCTCTGTGCCAGCAATGAGTTTCTGAGCAGCTTTCAAGCCCAATTTGCAATGTGCTTTATAACTGCATGATTTCACGACTCTAAGGAGTATGCCAACTTCAATCATCACTCTTGACTCCGCCTTTATGTGGATTCTTGGAATCTTTCATAGGTCACTGTACAGCTTACATGTTACTGGCATTTTTATATGAATTCCCAAACATCTCCAAGATTTGACAAGACAAATAAATATAAACTAGTACCATTATAAATCTGGACTATGAAAGAAAGCTCTTTTAGATTTCTAGGACCTAAGAACTGGAAAGTTAGGCAAGCAGGGAAGAAAGAAAGTTTAATTGAAGTATGGAGCTTGAGTTTGTTGTAACTCAGTGGTAAGTGCTTGCCTGGCCTGCTGAGGGCCCTGGGTTCTAGACCTAACTGGAGTGGGTGGTAAATATCTTAAATATCAAACAAATATAACCAACAGTCTCACCATTACCTCAGAGCTTCTCTCACTTTATTGAAAAGTGTCTGATCCACTTTTCCCTAGTTCAGATTCTTAGTAGAGAAACACTTTAAGCTGTCTGCCCAGAGGAAACAGTAAAGAACAACTCTCCATTTCTGGGTGGCAATTCGATGTGTACGGTACACAATGCAGACCTACAGAGTTGTAAAACTCAGATGCTTAAGTCAGACACCTGCTTCCTGGCTCCATTCTACCTCAAGACTCTGTAGGAAGTCTCCTCTCAGTTTCCAAATGAAGGAAGAAGACATAGTACTAAGACTCAAATGCAGGTTGGGATAGAAACTCAATAGGTATTGAAAGGACAAATAACTATTCATACAATATCCCAAACTTGGTTCTGTTTGTCTTATCCACAGCAATCATTCTCAAGTCTCCACAGAGGAGCTCCAATAGTGTCCTTACTCAGAAGCAAATGACCAGCTCCATGCAGCCTTCCTACCTCCCCTAAAACTCATCTCTAGGATAAAATACAAGGCTCTAAGTCACTCAAAGTGTTACAACATTTCTATCAACATTCGGCTAGATACCCATAAATCAGTGTCCTGTTCAGCTATTAGAGAAGCTTGAACCTGTGAGATGAGAGAAAGGGGGGGGAGACTAGGAGAGGGAGAGAACTACTTTCAATGTGAAAGAGAAAGAAAGAAAGAAAGAAAGAAAGAAAGAAAGAAAGAAAGAAAGAAAGAAAGAAAGAAAGAAAGAAAGAAAGAATTTCCCCTTTTAAAAAAAATTGGGGGATGGTGAGATGGCTCAGCAGTTAAGAGCACCAACTGCTCTTCCGAAGGTCCTGAGTTCAAATCCCAGTAACCACATGGAGGCTCACACCATCCATAATGAAATCTGATGGCCTCTTCTGGAGTGTCTGAAGACAACTACAGTGTACAGTGTAAATAAATAAATCTTTAAAAAGAAAAAAATTAAGAGTCAGGTGTAGTGGCATGAGTTTTTAATCTCAGAGCTTGGGAGTCAGAAACAGGTGGAGCTCTGAGTTCAGGGACAGTCTAGTCTATACAGTGAATTCCAGAAAAAACAAACAAACAAACAAAAAAAAAATTTGTTTTTCAATCTCCCAGATCCAAGGGTAAAAACCTGTCAAAACACAGCCTACAATTATGTGAGACTATGTGCTAAAGCTTTACAATGCACTTTTAAAGATACTTTTAGTTTACATGACCCTCTTTAAAAATCACCAAACTGACAATGTGTGGCCCAGTGGTACAGGCCTAAAATTCCAGCACTCACAAGACAGAGGCAGGAGATACACAACTAAACATTTTCTCACTGCAGCCCAAGACACTGGAAATGCTTACATGCATAGATCATTAATTTCCAAAACAGCTTCATAATAATACAGCAAAAGAGCTACGCTCTACACTAATGATACAACTAGCATCTGACATCACTGCAAACTGAAATGCACCAGGTCACTTTCTTCCTTTTCACATATTCTAGAGACTTTTTAAAAATAAACACAACGGAATCGTGATCATCAAAGCAACCTGTCTTTGACTCGGGATGTGACTCAGCTGCAGCGTGCATGAAGTCATCCGCGGGCACCTCAGAAACCAGGCAAGGTGAAAGTACACCTGTAATCCGAGCACCCAGAAGAAGAGGCAGGCAGAGTTCCTCGTCACCCTGGCCGCCACAATTCAAGTCTATGCTGGGGTACCTGTCTCACAACACATGGATTCTTTTAAACAGATAGTCATTTCAGCTTTTCTTTTAAATAAACCTTTTTCTTTTTTCATAAAAACGTCACACCAGAGTAAGGAGCCAAAACTACAAAAGCGAATACGTTATTGATAACAGTGTAATTAGCGATTCTCATTTACTTATAGCTCATTATTTTAGTCACTATCTTAAATCTTTCCCTTGCCACTTTTTAACGCTTGCAGCCATCCTAAAAGACAAACGTCATTGTCATCTCCAGTTTGTGGCTAAGAAAGTTGCTCACACAGCGACTCCAAGCCGGGTCTAACTCTGAGTTGAGTTAACCACTAACCACACACATCTGTGGCCAGGAAGGGGCGGGGCGGTCTGTGTTTTATATTTTAAAAAAAAAAAAATCGAAAATCGGAATTCTGCAGGAATTCCAGAAGGAAACCACAAGACAATCAAGGCAGCTCGGGGCTGCAGCCAGCGGTCGGGCAGCCAAAATCACGGTCCCAACTGCGCCCTTCACCCTGGGGCGCCCGACAGAAGCAGAATAGAGAACCCAGCCTCCCGCAAGGAAGGACCGGGACGAGAACAGAGGGCAGGAAAGGAGGCGGATGTGGGGAAGGAGGATGGAGGGGAGCGGGTCAGAGAGGGACGCAGCCGGGAGCTCACCGCGGCGGGGCCGCCGGCCTCGGTCGCCACGGCCGGTGCTCAGTTCCGGGCTCCCGAATCCCTTCCCGTCCCCCACTCACCCCGCAGTCCTCACCCGGCTCAGAGATTTTACAAAGTAACCACTGGGGCGCAGTCCTCGCTTATCCTTCTCAAACACTGAGCCTCCTCCTCACTGGCGCCGCCATGGCTTCGAGGGAGGCTGCCGCCTCCGATTCAAAAAAAACCAGTCGCTCTCTCTAAGAGCCATGCTGATTGGCGCGCTCTGTCAGCCTCCTTTTGATAGGCTGGAACCTCGGGCGGGGCTGCCGATTGGTCAATCTCAACGTCCGCCTTCAGGGGGCGCCGACTGATTGGCCGTGAGCGTGTTTGAAATCCCGTAAACGGCTGGAGCGTGCGAACGTCGGCGGAGTGCCCGGATGTGGGCCTGAGGGGGCGTGGCTCCGCGGCGCCGCTGGATGCGGCAGGTGTTTCTGTGGTTACCGCTTGTTTACTCGGTAAACAGCCGGGTCCCTCTACCATCATCTCCAACTTCAAGAAAAAAGTGCCAAGCACCGCAAGCCATTCCGCTCTTACTACTAACCAGATTTTATTTTTGAAGACAAGCTTGCATCTGAGTAATTAATATAAAAACAAAGTGTGTAAGGAGATTTTAGAATCTCCCGAGGCAAAACTGCTTCTGGGTGAGTTGCTCCCTCCTCACCCCAACCCCCAGCGTAGGAATGTTAGTGACTGTGCTTGGAAGTCTAGAAAAGAAGGAATCTTTTTTTTCCCCCTGGGATCAGTATTGCTATTTTGAAATTTGTTTCTATTTTTTGTTTGTTTGTTTGTTTTTCGAGACAGGGTTTCTCTGTGTAGCCCTGGCTGTCCTGGAACTCACTCTGTAGACCAGGCTGGCCTCGAACTCAGAAATCCATCTGCCTCTGCCTCCTGAGTGCTGGGATTAAAGGCGTGCGCCACCATGCCCAGCTGTCAATTAGAGGTTTTTAAAGCACTTTTGAAATTTAGATTGATTAATTTTCTGTGCCTATACGTATTATTTTTTCCTGAATGTATGTGCGTTTGTGAGTGCCTGGTGTCCTTGGAGTAAGGAGGAGGCCAGATCCCCAGGGACTGGAATTACAGAGGATTATGAACCACCAGGTGGGTGCTGGGATTCAAACCCACGGTCCTATGAGTGAGTTACAAACGCTGTAAACCACTGAGTCAACTCACTAGCCCAAAATCTACTTTAAAACCAAAAGAACTTCTTGACAGCCTTACCAGTTTGACAAGTCTATGGTGAATTCACAGAATGAGTTAAACATTCTATAGTTTTGTCTGTCTGCTTGGTTGGTTTTTAGGGGATTTTTGCCTACCAGTATCTATGGCCTGCCATTCCCTAGAATTCTGTACTAGCCTTTAGGGTGGAAGAAAGGAAGAACCGGCCTCGACCTTGCCCTTGGAAGTGCGCCTGCAATTTAAGCTGGGGTGTGTCTGACATTCCTAACATTCCCCTCACTAAAGTACTTTAAGTAGTGGGCAGCGGCCACTTCCTTTGTGCACCCCCTGAGGAGAACTAGCTTGCCAGCCTGTTGGGTGAGAATGTGGGATCTCAGGGCAGGAAGATTAGTTTAGCCTCTCACAGCTAGGGCAGCCCTGTGATGAGAAATGAACAAGAGATACCATCTTCACCTGCAGGTTTTTATTTACTCGGCAAATCTGTATTAACTGTAAGAAAGCCTCCGTACTTGCTTGGGGGAAAGCATGAATAAGGGATAGACACAGCCTGTCAGAGTGGGGGTGGGGTGGGGGGTGGGGTGATGTAATCCCATCACCACAGAGAGGGGAGCTACAGTTCAAGGTCATTCTTGGGTGCATACCAACTTCCAGGCCAACCCCGGGCTCTGTGAGACACAGACGTTTTTAGACATAAAAATAGAAAGAAAGTCAGATATAATAGATGGGTGTGAAGAAAGCCTAATATAGAAAACACTATATGGGAAGTGCTGTGTTTTTTCGAGGAAATGCTGACTGGAAGCATTTTAGATAATTGTGTGAGATGATTGCTGCCAAACTGTACCAAGCAGGGTGCAGATCCTGGTGAAATGAGGCACAGTCCTCAACCTTTGAATCCATACTCTGGGGTGTGTGTGTGTGGGGGGGGTGTTATTTGGAGGTCAAAAGAAAACTTCCAAGAGTCTGTACTTTCCTTCCACTGTGGGTTTGAGGAATCTGACTCGGGTCATCAGGTTGAATTGCAAGAGCTTTTATTCACTAGGTCCTCTCACTGGTAGTTTAATGGGGGTGGGGGGTGGGAAGGGTTAAGGGGGTGGCTCAGCAGTTAAGAGCTCTAGTGGCTCTTGCAGAGGACCTGGCTTTCGTTCCCAGTATCCACGTGGTGCTTCAAAACAACCTCTAACTCCAGTTCCAGGGGATCTTACATCTTGTGCTTTTTTTCTGACCACATATCAGGCATGCAAGTTTTATGTATACAAACATACAGCAAAACACTCATACACAAAAAATAAAATTTTAAAATCTAAACATGTTTTTAATGTGTAGCATTATTTAGAAAGGCATCGTCTATGCTCTTTGATAAGCAGAGGATGTGCAGAGGTAGGGACCGAGTTTAAGCCGTTCTCAGTAATTTACTCACAATTACTGTGCAATAAGCACTAAGCATCCAGTAAGGTACGATAGGAATGAGATGGAACAGACAAGGACCTTGACCTCATCATGGAACTGGCTCTTATCCCACAGGTTTTCACAAAGAGAACAGTAATAAAAATATGTCTGATTCTGAAGTTCTTTCGAGTTTTTTCCTGCTTCTGAGTCTACCCAGTACCAATCTTTTTATTAGCATACTTCTAGATAAGGTTAAATTAACACAATGGCATATTAACCTTGAACTTCTAAAAGAATAAATCTCAGGTGCTGGTTTGTTTGCTTACTGTGACTAACCTCCTTCTAAAATGCCCATAATAGTCCAGACACCTATAATCCCAGTACACAAGCCGTGGAAACAAGAGAAGTTCAAGACTGGACCCTGGAGCCCAAGGGACTGCCCAAGGTGCATAATTTACACACCAAAGCAGACCTGGCCTCCAGGTTCCCCAGCAACCCCTCAGTCCCTACCTGGCATACCCTGCCCCCAACCGGGAACTTTCCAGCCCAGGTGCTTGTCTGCCCCCCCCCCAAGAGTCTCCTCCCAATATAATCCAGACATTTAGTCTCTCTACCCTTCTCTCTCTTCCTCTCCTTCTCTTCTTTCTCTTCCAGTGCTCCCTTTTGCTCCCCCACCCCCATCCCCATGGCAAATCCCATGGCCTCAATTCCTGGGGTCAGTGAACCTGCCCGCCTAAGAGCAGCATCCCAGTAAGCCTGCTTTGAGGTACTCTAATCTGGCTCGAATTGGCTCATCTCACGGAGAGAGAACATCACTATGCTACACAATGAGTCTCCAAAACAAAAAAGAAACAGCTCCAAAAGGCTAGACAAGACATGATGATGCATGCTTACCGTCTCAGCTTTGGAAGGCAGAGGCAGGAGGATCAGAAGTTCAAACTCATGCCAGCAAATATGTGTCTGCTGGTGCAATGGTTGCATAACTGTTATGCGGGCAACCAACTGCTGTCTGATAAAATTTGAGACCTGTTCCAGAAAAGAATTCACGCTTGGTGCTGTAAACCTGCTTTAAAACTCGTGGTCGCAGAGGTCACAGGCCCTAGGAAGTACCTTCTACTGTTCTGTTGTACAGACATGTGGTGAAACTGCCTTATAAATACTTATATGTTATACATAGCTTAGTGCTGCTCTTTTTTTTATTATTAATTTTATTTATTTAATGTAGAGTGCTCTGCATATACATCTGCATGCCAGAAGATGGCATCAAATCCCATTACAGATGGTTGTGAGCCACCATGTGTTGCTGAGAATTGAACTCAGGGACCTCTGGAAGAGCAACCAGTGTTCTTAACTGCAGAGCCATCTCGTTAACCCTCTTAATCTTGGTCAGAGAAGCTTCCTTTTGCAGTGGGCAGAAATCAACAGAGAGACTCCTAGTGGGACAGAGAGCTGAAGATAAGTGCTCAGCTCGAAATGCCAAGGCTCAGAGAACACGGAAGAGGAAGCAGGAGGAGGATGGGGAGGATGGAGAGCAGAGGATGAGGAGGATGGGGAGCAGAGTACAAGGAGGGTGGGAAGGAGTGCAGCGAACGGTGAGATGCTGGATGCCAGAAGACTTGGCCATTATACTCACGACCACACAGCAGCTATGATCGCATGCACAGGACCTGGGAAAGATCAAGTCTGTCAACGTTCCAGGATGGATGGAGAAGGGGCTCAGGAAGCTCCAGCCCTCGCTGAAGAGCTGGTGTCAATTGAAGGCTGCTGAGGAGAGGGTATGAGTTTGTTTCTTTGAGGGTGTGATTGGTGTGAAGCTGCCCATACACCAGGTGGGTGGTCCCAAATCCATGTGTATGCAGACAGCACTGGCTGGACTGCGGAGGGGGTCTAAGAGGAGACGAAGTGGAGTTGGGGGTTAATTATGACTTAGATACATTTGTATACATTTGTAAAACTGTCAGAGTTAATTTTAAAGTTCTAAAAATGTATGTGACTTAGCATAAAAAAAGTTTCAAGGGCTGGAGAGATGGCTCAGTGGTTAAGAGCACTGACTGCTCTTCCGGAGGTCCTGAGTTCAAAATCCCAGCAACCACATGGTGGCTCACAACCATCCGTAATGAGATCTGACGCCCTCTTCTGGTGCATCTGAAGACAGCTACAGTGTACTTAGATATAATAATAAATAAATCTTTTTTAAAAAAAAAAAGTTTCAAGGTCCTATTCAGATACACAGTGAGTTCAAGGCAAGTTCAGGCTATATGAGATCTTGTTTTAGAAAAAACTAGGAAAGTTTGCCAGATGGTACTGGTGCTGTGTCTTTAGTCACAGTACTCGGGAGGCAAGGCAGAGGCAGGCAGATCTGAGTTTGAGGCTAGCCTGGTCTCAGTGAGTTCCGGGTTAGCCAAGGTTATGCCACAGAGAAACCTTGTCTTGAAAAATAAAAGAGGAGGGAAGGGGAGGGGAGGGGAGGAGGAGGGGGGATGTGGAAGGGGG
>NC_034593.1:22002177-22004976 GCF_900095145.1 Mus pahari
AAGAACAGGCAAGGGAAGGGAAGGCAAGGGAAGGGAAGGCAAGGGAAGGGAAGGCAAGGGAAGGCAAGGGAAGGGAAGGCAAGGGAAGGCAAGGGAAGGCAAGGGAAGGCAAGGGAAGGGAAGGGAAGGGAAGGCAAGGGAAGGGAAGGCAAGGGAAGGGAAGGCAAGGGGAAAACTAGCAGAATTTGTGACCAATTAGATATGTACCATGGGCATACCTGATGCCTGCAGAGGCCAGAAGAAGGCATCAGGTCCCCAGGGACTGGAGTTACAAACAACTGTGAGACACCATGTGGGAGTTAGGGTTGATTCCAGGTCCTCTGGAAGAACAGACAACGTTCCTTAGCTCTGACCTATCTCTCCAGCTCTGAGTACATAGTTTTGTTTTGTTTTGTTTTAAGTTGGCAAGGCAACAGTCATGAATACTCTCCTCTTTTTCCTGTTACTTTAAGTTTTTTTTTTTTAATATAGGTTACTTTTACTAAGTTTAAACCCAAAACATTTCAGTGTAACTATTTACAGATGTATTTATAACACTGATACTATATACCAATACAGTGCTTAGGCTGATCAAAGCCATACTCTAAGAGCTTGACATCAAAATAGATCAATAAGCTCATAGTGACTTAGTTTTCTCCCCCTCTGCATCCCCACTTGAGATAAGGTCTTTTGTGTCCCAGACTGGCCTCTACTTACTTCCTAGCTGACTTGAGCATCTGATCCTCCTGACTCTGTCTCCCACAGTGCTAGAATTACTAGCATGCAACCATATCCATTTTATGCTATGCTAGGGACCCAACCCAGGGCCTCATGCTTGCTAAATAAACACTCACCTAACAAGCTATAGACCCAATCCACTGACTTGGTTTTCCTGTCTGATATTAATTAATGAATGCTTGTTTACCTACTTACTATCTTGGTTCTAAAGGCTGCTACTATGTGTATAAACTGGAATAAATTACTACATAGTAAATTTATCAATGTGGGTTTTTCTTAACCTTTTTTCTTCATAGGTGCCTAGGGCCTGTTTCTCCTTCTGTTGGGATTTGCTTTGGATACCCAGTACCTCTCCTGAAAAGCCCCATGTATCAACAGGCTTGGTACTCAGCTGCTGGTGTTCCTGGGAGGTGACTGAGCACTAACCCCAGGGTTAGATTGACTCCTTAATAAATTCATGTTTACTAGGAAATGGAGGCTGGTTAGAGGAAGAGAGATGCCTTTGAAGGAAGACCTTGGCTCCATAGCTCAACGGCTTCCTTTCCCCTTCTGCTTCCTGGTAGTGTTCTACAGTGTCATTTCATGCAGGACCACAAGAGTGGTGGCAGGCATGTCCCTGTTCCCCTCCTGGCCCCCAGCTGCTACACTTGCCTCCTCCCTAACTCCTGTCCCCACCTCTACCTCCACCCTAAGGGTGTTCCAACCAGGACTTCCACTGCATGGTTCTTTCTCCAGAAGGAAAGTAGCCTCACATCACTCTTGAGAGTGATGACCCCAGGCTAACCTCACATCTTGAGAGTGATGACCCCAGGCTAACCTCACACGATGAGGGGTATGAGACCCTCCCAGATTTTTTTTTGGGGGGGGGGGGAGAAAGACAGAGACACAGAGAAAAGAAATTTAACCATCATTTGAAAACAATAGCAGGCCCATGTCTCTCAGCATCAGGTAGGTGTCGCTTTGTTGAGTTGAGCCAAGCTGTGAGGTCTTATATCTGTGTCATGTTTTTGTCTTATCCAGAAGAAAATCATTAATGAGAAATAGCATCTCATATGGTTAAGCCTAATGTCCAGGCAGCATGAGAAACCATTAAAAGCATTAAACCATTTAAAACATTAAAGAATCACACCAAGTATTTCATTCTTTGGACATCTTCCTGCTGGGTGCTTAAGACCACACAGGTAGCTTTTTCTTTTTTTTTTTTTTTTATTATTATTTAAGACCGTTGAGACGCGCTATTCCTCATGGGTAATCTGAGCTTGAGAACAACTCAGGCTCTTCTAACTCCCCCCCCCCCCAGTTGTTTCATCCTGTGAGAATAATTCAGAGGCCTTGTTTGACCTTGGCTTTGCTTAAAGCGTGAGGGAATTTTTTTCTCTACATGTACTGACCCTCCTCTTCAGAACCTGGATACTGTTGGAGCCCACTGGCGAGATCTCTGCCCTCCCAACCAAAGAGCAGGTGATTCCTCAAGGTCACAGAGCATTTTAAGAGTTGCCCCATAGTGGAAATGACCTTGGAGAACAAGGGTGTTGAGGTTTGATCTGTTGCTATGTATTGTAACGCTAAATATTGGCTCTGGTTGCCCACAGGGGCTAGGAGCTTCTCAGATCCCACGGAGCCCCGCATGATGTTATGTAGGCTTGCCCACCACTTTACCCCTGATTGGTGAATAATATAAAGATGCTGATAACCTATAGCTGGGAGGAGAGAGATAGGCAGAGTTTCAGTTTCCAGGCTTCAGGGCTGAGAAAGGAGACCACAAGGAGAGAGAGAAGACACATGGGGTAGGTGAATTATAAAAACATGACCGTGGGGTCTAGCAAATTGGAGTTAAGAGCGGCCCAGATGTAATATGGCAGCTTATTGGGGTTATGATAGGGAAGTACACATAATGACATAGAGGGTAGATTCTGCCCAGCTGTAGCTCTGTTTAAGGCTTATTATAAAGATAAAGGTTATGTGTCTTTTATCTGAGAACTGAATGAATGATCAAGATGGAGTAGAAAACCCCTGCTGAGATTACTTATTTACTACTACACAAGGAGGAAAATACTCTCCCCTTTAATTCTTTTTTTTTTT
>NC_034593.1:22005441-22008011 GCF_900095145.1 Mus pahari
GAGTGCTGGGATTAAAGGCGTGCGCCACCACCGCCCGGCTAAATTCACTTTAATTAGACATACATTTTTGTTCTTTAAGCCAGCCCTTGTAATTATTTTGGAGAATAGACTGTGACTCCTTTGATTTAAACAGAGCTCTGACATCACTGTTTTGAACTTTGTCTTTTTACATTCCTTGCTCAGACCCTTGTAGTTCACTTAAACTTTCCAGCTTTTTTTTCTTTCTTCTTAATTGCCATTCTCAAAATTCATCCAGCCCTGGCTGGAGAGATGGCTCAGACCACTGACTGCTCTTCCAGAGGTTCTGAGTTCAATCCCCAGCAACCACATGGTAGCTCACAACCATCTGAAATGGGATCCAATGGCTCTTCTGGTGTGTCAGAAAACAGCTACAGTGTACTCATATAAAACAAATAAGTTAATAAAAAAAAATTCATACAGCCCACTTATAAGACACAATAGTATTAACAGATCAACAATCAATAAGCATCGCTTGGGGCTGGTGAGATGGCTCAGCAGTTAAGAGCACCAACTGCTCTTCCAAAGGTCCTGAGTTCAAATCCCAGCAACCACACAGTGGTTCAGAACCATCCGTAACGAAATCTGATGCCCTCTTCTAGAGTGTACAGCTACAGTGTACTTACATATAATAAATAAATAAATATTTTTTTAAAGCATTGCTACAAGAACATCAAGCTAGTAGAGCTGATGTAGTGGCTCCAAAGAACCCTTTCTAAACAGGCCCACTTCCCCCATATCTTTTCTTTTCTACTACCTCTGGTGGGTGGTGGGCTAAAAGGGAGGTTAAAGCATTTAAGAACCATCATTAAAAATAGGAATTGAAAAAAATTAAATTTACGAAGAACCCAACCACAACTATAATCAGATCACAGCAAAACCAAAGTCGAACAGTGACGAGTATCTGACATGCACTCATGATCTTTGGGGCTCAGGCAGCTCCATTTCTCTCTGCCCTCCAACGCACATCTCATAGGCTCAGGCCAGCTTCATCGTTACAGGGCTCTGCTGTACTGGGTAGTCATCCCACAGTTGATGGCATAAAAACCAGCACTCCCCGGTGACACTTAGACACTGCCGAGTTTGACTGACAACCTAAAGTGCAACCTTGGCTCTCCATGGAACCCACTGTGTGCTAACTCTGAGGAAATACTTTGGAGATTTCACTTCAGTACTAGTCACTCAATCCCAGCTAACTTCTCAACTTCAGCTGACCAGTGTCTCTTATCCCAGTAAAGCAAAGGTTCTACCCTATTATTGGTCACATTCTTGAGCCTTCAGTGGTCAGCAATGGCCCTGATAAAATCTTTAGAGACTCTCAAACTTCCTCTGAGCCTTCAAAGCCTGCCCTATTAGCCCATTATCAGGCACAGCTGACAGGACTGGTCCTCCCTCAGAGGCTTGCCACAGGTGCCCATCACATTGCTTCACTGGCTTACCCAGCTTACTGCTGGCTGGTACCTACATGAGCAACCTGGAGGTCTTTAGTAGGAGAGAGAACTCCTGGAATACCTGTGACCTGAGGCAAGGGACATCGAAATGACACAGGTTCATGGGTCCTTTCAGACTTGGAAAGCAAGGTTTCCAACATGTGCTGGGCCTGCATTCAGGTCACTGCTACTTGCCAACTACTCTGCCCATTTTTTTAAACAGAAGCTGGAAGTTTATATACAGCTTATCTACTACATCTCCCCACACAACCATGAAGCCAAAGATTTAAGGTTGCAGTGAGTAGATTACCCTGGTGTTTTGTTGTTTTGAGACAATCTCGGATAGCTCACACCAGCCTCATTTATAAACACAGCTATATATAATGCCACACTAACCAGAGTCACAAAGACAGAGACCTCCAAGAATTTCATTTATGGCTTTGTTTAATGAATAGCCATGACAATTCCGTCAATGTTTTTTGTCTGTTTGTTTGTTTGTTTGTTTGTTTTTTTAACTATTAGCTATTAGCATTTTCCAATTAAATTGTTACACTTCCAGATAGGTTATACTATAGCATCTTCTAATCTGTCACCCTTCCCTGTAAAACAAGCCTGAGATATTATAATAACTGTGAGCCAGAAAAAGTTGCTTTGCACACTTCAATAGTCAGTAATTAGTATATGAATCTTTGCTTTATTCATGCGAATCATTGAGCTATAAATCACTTGACACTAATTTGCAAGGCTCTGCACATGTGGCCCTGGTGCTCTGCTGGGCACTAGAATTAGCTACCCCAGTAGCAAAAAAGGGTCCCAAGTAGAAGGAAAGCATTATTTATTTCAAATTGGGTATTTTGATCAGCAATATGTTAGCTGTGGGAAGAAAACTTCACTTGGTTCATTGGTCTCATTTTTTGATTTTATAGATGACCTTTAGCAAAGTTATCAACATAGAGGTCACACACAGCTATTTGTCTAGCAAGCGGCAAAACCAAGATCAAAAGACTCATTGGTATGAATCTATTATCATTATTAAAAATATCTACATTTTACACTATGCACACAAAAGTGCCAGTATATTACCCATACTATGTATGTTTTACCTTTTTTTTTTTTTTTTTT
>NC_034593.1:22008136-22020390 GCF_900095145.1 Mus pahari
TCTGAGTTCGAGGCCAGCCTGGTCTACCAAGTGAGTTCCAGGACAGCCAGAGCTATACAGAGAAACCCTGTCTGGAAAAACCAAAAAAAAAAAAAAAAAAAAGGGATAAAGGGACTGGAATGAAGAGATGATCTGTCAGTCTCTTCTGTAGACAGCAGGCGCACATTGGTGTGTGGGTTTATTTCTGGGTCTTTGATTCTACTCCACTGATCAACCTGTCTGTTTTAATGTCAATACCATGCAGTTTTTATCACTATTGCTCTGAAGCACAGCTTGAGGTCAGGAATGGTGATTCCTCCAGAAGTTCTTTTATTGTTCAAGACTCTTTTGGCTATCCTGGGTTTTTTGTTTGTCTATATGATGTTGAGAATTGCTCTTTCAAGGTCTATAAAAAATTGTGTTGGAATGTTGATGGGAATTGCATTGAATAAGTAGATTGCTTTTACTAAGAAGGCCATTTTTATTATGTTAATCCTACCGATTCATGAACATGGAAGATTTTCCATCTTCTGATATTTTCCTTAATTTTTTTTCTTCAGAAACTTTAAGTTCTTGTCATACAGATCTTTCACTTGCTTGGTTAGAGTTATACTAAGACACTTTGTATTATTTGTGACTATTGTAGAGTATGTTATTTCCTTAATTTCTTTCTCAGCCTGTTTATTGTTTGTATAAAGGAGGGCTACTAGTTTTTTTGTTTTGTTTTATTTTTTGTTTTTAGTTAATTTTGTATCCAGACACACTTTGCTGATGGCATTTATCAGCTATAGGAGTTCTCTGGTAGAATTTTTGGTGATGGATGTATATGTATATATATGTATATATATATATTCCTCTGTGAATAGCGATATGTTGACATCTTCCTTTCCAATTTTTATCCCCTTAATCTCCTTTAGTTGTCTCATTGCTCTAGCTAGAACTTCAAGTACTATATTGAAGAGATAGGGAGAGAGTGGGCAGCCTTGCCTTGTCCCTGATTTTAGTGGAATTGCTTTAAGTCTCTCTCCATGTAATTTGATGGTGGCTATTGGCTTGCCACATATTGCCTTTATTATGTTCAGGTCTGTGCCTTGTAGCCCTGATCTCTCCAAGACTTTTTATTTTTTTTAAGATTTATTTATTTATTATAGGTAAGTGCACTGTAGCTGTCCTTTGGCAAAGGCTTTTTTCAGCATCTAACAAGATGATCATGTGATTTTTTTTTTCCTTTCAATTTGTTTATATGGTGGGTTACCTTGATAGATTTCCATATATTGAACTATCCTGTATCCCTGGGATGAAGCCTATGTGATCATGATGGATGAAGTTCCTAAATGGAACACCAATAGCTCAGGCACTAAGATCAATGATGAATTAACAGGACTTCATGAAACCGAAAAGCATTGCTAAGGATACCATTGTTAATAGCAGCCTGCAGACTGGGAAAAGATCTTCACCAACCCTACATCTGACAAAGGATTAATATCCAAAATATATAAAGAACTCAAGAAATCAGACACCAGGGCTGGAAAGATGGCTCAGTGGTTAAGAGCACTGACTACTCTTCCAAAGGTCCTGAGTTCAAATCCCAGCAACCACATGGTGGCTTACAACCATCTGTAATGGGATACAATGCCCTCTTCTGGTATGTCTGATGACAGCTGTAAGTGTACTTAGATATAATAATAAATAAATATTTTTTTAAAAATTTTTTTAAAAAAGAAAGAAATCAGAAAGAAACCAAATAACCCAACTTAAAAATGGGGTAAAGAGCTAAAGAGAGAATTCTCATCAGAGGAATCTCTAGAAACACTTAAAGAAATGTTCAGCATCCCTGGTCATTGTAGGGCAGTGGGTGTGGGGGAATAAAGGGAGTGGGAGAAAACCCGAGTCCTGCCAGAGTTCTGGTGCTCTGAGCAGGCCGAAGGAGGACTGACACATGCTTTCCACTCCGGTGCAGGTGTGTGTCTGGCTGTGGGAAGCCACGGAACCCCACCTTGCGGGGCAGGGGGTGGTGGACAAGGGGCAGTCTGAGGTCTCTGGGCCTCACGGAGGCCAGAGATAACAGGTTCTCAGTCTCGGGCATCCCAGACACTGCTGGACACCACAGAAGAGCTGAGAACAAAGTGGGGGCCCAGGGGGGCTCAGTCAGCCCCAGGGCCGAAGGGAGGAGAGGGCAGGGAGAGAGGCGGGCACTGGGTGGTTCCGACATGGGCGAGAGCTCTTGTTTAGGTCCGGTCCGTGGCTGGAATGCAGGAAGGCCTTCCAGCAGGAAGTTAGACACAGCTCTTCAGGGGAAAGCCTATCCCATCTTTAAGCACTGTAGGCCTTGATGAGCAGAGACAGTCTATGGTTTTAGAGTTTTATTGTAGAAAGACAGGGAGAAAGACAGAAGGAAGAAAGAAAGAGGCCGGCCATGACCATGTGGAGAGGGGGAGGAGGGAGAGAGAGAAGGAGGGCTAGAGAGGAGAGTAAGAAAGGTGAGAGCTTAAAGAGAGAGAGGAGGGGCCAAGCAGCCCCTTTTATAGTAGGCTGGGCTACCTCACTGTTGCCAGGTAACTGTGGGGAGGAGCATACCTGGCTATAGTCAGGTAACTGTGGGGGTAGAGTCTAGCCAGAATGCCAGAAGCTTGGGACATTGTCTGTGTGACTTCTAGTCACAGAATTATGGAGTTGGGGTCTCTGTGGTGTCAGGCACCTGTTTCTGGGAACATGGCTCACTGTTCCGACCCTTGAAGAGTTTCCTATAGGGTCTCCGGAGCAAGCCTCATTCAACCAAAACAGGCTGGCGTTCATGGCCCCACAGGTCATCAGGGTTATGCAAATCAAAATGACTCTGAAATTCCATCTTACACCTGTTGGAATGGCTAAGATCAAAAATTCAAGTGACAGCACATGCTGGTGAGGATGTGGAGGAAGGAGAATAGTCCTCCATTGCTGGTGACAGTGCAAACTTGCACAACCAAAATCCAACACCTCTTCATGTTCAAAGTCTTAGATCAGGGATACAAGGTGCACACCTAGATATAATAAAAGCAATACACAGCAAGCCAATTGGAAATCAATATGGTAGTTCCTTAGAAAATTGGGAACATTCTACCCCAAGACCCAGCTATACTACTCTTGGACAAATACCCAAAAGATGACCCACTATCCCACAAGGACACTTGCTCAATTCTGTTCACAGCAGCTTTATTTGTAATAGCCAGGCCTAGATGTCCCTGAACTGAAGAATGGATAAAGAAAATGTGGTATATCTACACAATGGAATACTATTCAGCTATTAAAAACAAAGAAATCATTATATTTGCAGGCAAATGGATGAAACTAGAAAATATTCTGAGTGAGGTAACTCTGACCCAGAAAGACACGCGTGGTATGTACTCACTTGTAAGTAGACATTTGCCATAAAATACAGGATGCCCAGGATAAACTCAGACCCAAAAAACCTAAGTAATAAGGAAGGCCTGAGGAGGGTGCATACATATCACTCAGAATGGGGAATAAAAGAGTCATTGGAGGTAGATAGAGAGAGAGAGAGAGCGCGCTGAGTGGGAGAGGGGGTAAAGAGGAGAATGGGGGTAGGGATCAGGTGTGGGGACACAGAGGTAAGAGAGGGCTGGGAGTGACAGTGGAGATTGGTGGAGTGCAGAGTGTGAGGTGCAGATCTCCAGAGAGATAGAGAATGGGACAATGGTGGAGAACATCCCCCCCCCTCCCGTTTGACACATTGTGAACAACAGGAGACATCTAAAACTCTGGTGAGACAGCTGAATGGATGTGGTGGCAGGGGCCTGCAGTCTCAGCCCTTTGGAGGTGGAGGCAGGGGGATCAGGAGTTTAAGGTCATGAGATACTGTTTAAAACACACCAAAAAAAAAAAAAAAAAAAAACCATAAGTCAGCCAGACAGTTCTCACAACAGGACAAAGAGCATCAGCATGATCATCTAGTGACCTGCCAGGTACTAGGCGCTAGGAATACAACCATGAAATACACTGATGTGATCCTGTCAGGGCCCCATGAAGCCCGGTCCAAGTGCTGGGTTCACAGCTGCTGGGGAAGCACTCAATAGATACATTGAGTACCATCCCCAGCCTCCGGTAACTCCAATCCTACCATGCTGCTTTCATTTTTGTACAACCAGAACACACAAAGCTTTATAGCTGTCCTAATTATCCATAATCGAGAGGTAATTTTGGTCCATATATGTAAAAAAGAAAATGTTTCCCCACTGAGCACTAACGTGAACGTGTGGGGCTCGATTCAGTCACAGCTGTAAAGGGAAATGCGCAGGTGAATCATTTTCACCTTTTTCCACACCTAGTTGGACTTTTTAATGGAAGCTATTAAAATATTAGGCTATTTCCTCCTTCGCTAGATACGATTTTCTTTAATTCTTCATTCACATTTTGCATGCTTCGTCCTGAAAGATTATACAGTCATTACATATACTATTGTATAATTAAGATCATTATCAGTAATTTCAAATCACACTGTTTCAATGTTCCAAATTAAAAGCCTTTTCTTATTGGTGACAGTGCTTTTATTGTCTTATCTTCAGGAAGATGAGCAACGAAGGAACCAGCTCGTCACTACTCAGAATGGGGATGTGACATTATAAACTCATCTGTGCACTTGCTTTGTTTGTTTTTTGAGACTTCATGTAGCCCAGGCTGGCCTTGAGTTCACTATATAGCCAAGAATGACCACAAGTTCCTAATTCTCCAATCTCCACCTGCTCCCAAGTTCTGAAATCAGAGCTTGGCTTGTGGGTGAGCATTTGCGACAAGGTCTCATTGTATGGCCCTGGTGGTCTTAGACTTGCTGCCTAGATCAGATTGGCCTAAGATTTCTTCTGTTCTGCCTCATGGGGTCTTCCACTACAACTAGGCTTCACCAATAATAGCCTCTCATAGGCTCTCTTAATGGTGTTAAGCCTCAAATCCTCTGCATATTCCTTCAGTCCTGGGGCATCAACTGCAACTGAGGCTGCACCTTCACCAGTGGCCTTCCCTGGCCTCTCACAGTGTCAAGTCTCAGCTGCTTTTCAAAACCAGTACCACCTGGGTGACTCTTACACATTACAAACTACAGCTACAGCAGGAGGTACAACCTTGGCTATCACTGAAACACAGCTTCTTTGAGCTCTCAGAAAGCACTTCCCAGAAGATTTCATCTCAATGATGCTGGTATCTTCTTAATTACCGCCAATTTCTTAGCTCCAGCTAACCAGCATCAGTAGTCCCAGTAGTCCCTTCAACTTTTCTCTCTAAAGACAGAACCAAATGGCTGAGTTCTGCTGCTTGTTAGGGCTGGAACATGGCCCCCCTATTCTATTACCAGCTTTCTGTTTTCTGATTCCCTCTTTGCCTAAGCTTGGTTTTCCTGAAACTTACTCTGTAGTTTGACCTTGAACTCAGAGGACTGCATGGCTGTCTCCTGTAATGCTGGGATTAAAGGCGTGTACCACCATGCCTGGATTTAAGCTTTTCTTTGTCCCAGGCTGGCCTTGAACTCAGATCTGTTTGGCTTTGTCTCCTGGGATTAAAGGTGTGTACCACCAGGCCTGGATGCAAATTTATCTGGGTAGGATCTTGCTCCAAGATCCCTTAATCTGTTATCTCCTAGAATAGGATTCAGTTCCATTTCACTTCCTGGTGCCTCTTTAATACTTGAACCATATATTCTATATTTTTCTTTTTAAAGCTTGCTATGATTATTTAAAATGCTCTTTGTTTTGTTTTGTTTTGTTTTGTTGTTTTTTTTCGAGACAGGGTTTTTCTGTGTAGCCCTGGCTGTCCTAGAACTCACTCTGTAGACCAGGCTGGCCTCGAACTCAGATATCTGCCTGCCTCTGCCTCCCGAGTGCTGGGATTAAAGGAGTGTGCCACCACGCCTGGTTGTTTAAAATACTCTTAACCTTAACCAGAAACTTAAGCAGAGAACAAAGTCTCTGCTGGGCTTTTTTGAGACTTCCTTTGTCAATGCAATTAGTATAAATCTCTTTACCTTAGCCTCAGATAGACTCTTCAGATAAGGGCAAAAAGGCAGCCATATTCTTCACCAAAATACCACAAAAACAGTCTCTAAGCCACATTCTGAAAATTTCCACTGAAACCTCTTGGGCCAGATCTTCACAGTTTAAAACATACTCAGCAACAAAGCCTTCCATATTCCTACTAGGATAGTCCATTAGCCCAACTTAAAGCATTCCACTGCTTTCCAAAAGCCCCAAATCCACATTCTTCCATACAAAAGCATGGCCAGGCCTATCACAGCAATACCCCACTCCTGGTACTAACATCTGTCTTAGGTTTTACTGCTGTGAACAGACACCATGACCAAGGCAAGTCTTATAAAGGACAACATAGATTTGGGGCTGGTTCAGATTCAGGCATATACAGGCTCAGAGGTTCAGTACATTATCATCAAGGTGGGAGCATAGCAGCATCTAGGCAGGCATGGTGCAGGTGGAGCTGAGTTCTACAGCTTCATCTTAAGGCTGCTAGTGAAAGACTGACTTCCAGGCAGCTAGGATGAGGGTCTTAAGTCCACAACCACAGTGACACACCAACTCCAGTGGGGCCACACCTTTTAATAGTGCCGCTCCCTGGGCCAAGCATATACAAACCATCACAGGGTCTCATGTAGTTCAGGCTAGCTTCTAACTGACTATGTATCTAATGTTTGCATTGAGCGTCTGATCCTCCTGCCTCTACATCATGAGTGTTGGGGCTACACATATTTACCAGCCACCAAAACAGGCTCATAATTATTAAAATTATAAGTTTCATAGAGTACCTTAGTTGTGTATGCTGGGGAACACCTATAACACCAGCACTGGAGACAAGGTAAAAAGATTGTTTTAGGCTAGCCTGGACTGCAGAGCAAATTCAGAGTCCTGTCTAAAAATAAGCAAATAAAAATCTCAAATTTTATAAACACTTTTAGCAAAGTGAAATTATAAAATTACGTTTATAGCAAAGAATCTTACTATTTTTAAATTTTACCTGCTGCAAAGTATTAAGTTTGTGGATATGAATGTGTGCTTTCTACTGTTTATGAATGATTATCATTATTATTTTTGGTTCTTCTTAGGTGATGCCTCCCTAGAATTTACCATAACCTTTAGAGTTATGGTATCAAATGAAATGGCACAGCCAGCGATGCAAAGTAGCCCAAGTTCTGAGGACCAGCGTGCTGGGCCTGGTTGTTCCTCCCAGAGCTGAGCTGCTGACCTTACGCAGCTTATATTTCTTGTGTTCTTTATTTTTTTCGTGAAATAGTCTATATATAGTAGAACTTAGATCTTTCATGTAGGTGGGATGGAAGTCAGTAAGAACAGACACCTGGCTAGAATTTTTAATTTACATGAAGATGTCACAAAAATAAGCAACGCAGGGTGTTGTGATTTCCACCTATAATTCTAGAACTTGAGAGGCTGATGCTGGGGACGGTCCAGTTCCAGGGCAGGCTGAACAACTTAGCGCTAGACCTTATCTCAAAAATCAAAATTTCAGAGTGGTACTCCTGAGGCCTCTGTAGTGAAGAGAAAGGAAGCCCCAGTTCACTAAAGAAAGGTAAGAATACAAGCTGAACTTCTTCAAAAACAGACCTCTAAAATGAAACCATACACACACACACACACACACACAGAGAGAGAGAGAGAGAGAGAGAGAGAGAGAGAGAGAGAGAGAGAGAGAGAGAGCTTCTGATCCCAATCCCAGAAGATGCTATTGTAGGCTGCTAAGAGGACAGACACCAAAGGATTTACTCAGCGCTGCCTGCTACAGTGCTGAGTGGTGGACAGGCAGAATGTGCACTCCTGGCACGGTTGTTATGGGGGAGAACTAATTGCTTTCTTTTTCTTTTTTTTTTTTAAAGATTTATTTATTTGTTATATGTAAGTACACTGAGTTAAGTGAGTTATATGTTATATGTAATATGTTATATGTTATATGTAAGTACACTAAGTGAGTTATGAAGGGGAGGAGGAGGGGGAGGAGGAGGAGGGAGAATTCATGGAAATCATGGTGGGGAGCCCAGCAGCATGCGGGAAAGATGCTAGAGAAAGAGCTGAGAGCTACATCTTCATCCCTAGGTAGACTGAGAGTCTACTACCTCAACATCCATCCCCCAGTAACACACTTCCTTCAGCAAGGTCACACCTCCCCATATTTTTAATGCCATTCCCTAGAGACTAAGCATTCAAATATATGAGCCTATAAGGGCCATTCTCATTCAAACCCCCACACTCTTCTATGATTTTTTCTTGTGTTTGGTTTTGTGTACTTGTTTTGATACAGGCGTCATGTAGCCCCCAGGCTGGCCATAAACTATGTAGCAAATGATCTTGCACTTCAGCATTTCCTACTTCCAGCAGCCTAGTGCTGAGATTATAGGGATGTCCCACGACAGCCAGCTCCCCACCTGTGGGCACCATCTGCCCTGCTGCCCTTAATTCTGAGAACCTTGGGGCCCTACAATATCCTTCCCTTTCTCAAAGCTCTAATAGCAATCCAGCTGGGCATCCCCTTCTCTAATCCCCCAGGCCAGGAAGCTCATTCCTATTGGATCTCTTAGCAAGGGGCTAAGGCAGGAGGGTCTCTAGTTCAAAGTGAGCCTCGGGGATTAGGCAAGGCAGTGAGCCTCTCTAGAATCTCAAAGAACTAGATCAAAACAAAATAAAATCTGCCACATACTGTCCAGGCCTTGTCCAGGTTAACTGTCTTGCCAATCAATCAGCAAGTATTCACTATCAGAATCACACCTATTTTTTAAAAGATTTACTTATATGTAAGTACACTGTAACTGTCTTCTGACACACCAGAAGAGGGCATCAGATCTCATTACGGAAAGATGAGATCCATAATGGTTGTGAGCCACCATGTGGTTGCTGGGATTTGAACTCAGAACCTTCAGAAGAGCAGCTAGTGCTCTTAACCTCTAAGCCATCTCTCCAGCCCAGAATCACACCTTTTAAAATGCAGATCTGAAGGCTGTACCCAGTCTCTAGCCCTCAAGCCAATTGAATCTGTGTAGCTGGGAATGCAAGGCTCTTCCCCTCCCCATCTAAGTCTCCTACATCCTGGGACATAGGAAAAGGCTCTGCCTTGAGTTTGTTGGGCATCAGAGCCATGGAAGGAACTCCACACATTAGAAATTTAACTGTGCTATGTTAGTCAGGGTTTTCTAGAGGAACAGAACTGATTACATGTGTGTTTGTGTGTGTGTGTATTCATATACACAAAATAAAGCATCTCCCCCACAACAGCTTACAGTCAATGGTCCAGCTAGTCCCATAGTGGCTGTATCCCAACAGAATGTCGAAACACCCAGTAGTTGTTCAGTCCATGAAGCTAGACGTCTCAACAGGTCTACTATGTATGTCAGGATCTTAAAGGCATAGGCTCTGATACCAATGAAGGAGTGCCTCAGGAGCATGGTCTATAAACTTGCCAGCGACAAGGAAACATGAAAACAGGCCAGGGACATGAAAAGGTGTGGCCCAGATCTAGGGTGGGTCTTCTGACCTCAGATGATCTGGATTTAAGGGGGATCTTCTGACTTCTAAAACTCCCTCACAGTTGTGCCCCGCTGTTTTGAGTTTTTAATCAATTCCAGATGTAGTCAAATTGACAACCATGAAGAACCATCACAGGTGCTTGGAACTTTCCAGCGGCCAGGTTGCCTTCCTCAAGTTAATGAAAATTTACAAATGAGAATTACATCTGCAAATAAAATGATCCACTAGGCATTGTGGTATGAGCCTTTAACCTCAGCTCTGTGTGCATGTAAGCTGGAGGAAGACCTTGGGTGTCCTCTTATGTGGCTCTCAGCCTTATTCTGAGTCGCTGAGACAGTCTTTCCCTGAACATGGAGCTGGGCTGGCAACCAGTAAGTCTGACCACGCTTTTGTCTCTGCCTCCTACAGGGCTGAGGTTACCAGCACTTGGGGGCATACATATTTTTTAATTAATTAATTAATTTTATGTGAATACACTGTTGCTTTCTTCAGATACACCAGGAAAGGGCATCCGATCCTATTACAGATGGTTGTGAGGCACCATGTGGTTGCTGGGAATTGAACTCAGGACCTCTGGAAGAGCAGTCAGTGCTCTTAACCTCTGAGACATCTCTCCAGCAAACATCATCCAATTTATTTTCCAAAGAACCCTTAAGTTTCCACCTCACAGGGGCTTTTTTTTAAAAACATTTATTTATTATTATATCTAAGTACACGGTAGCTGTCTTCAGACGTACCAGAAGAGGACGTCAGATCTCATTATGGGTGTTTGTGAACCACCATGTGGTTGCTGGGATTTGAACTCAGGACCTTCAGAAGAACAGTCAGTGCTCTTAACGACTGAGCCATCTCGCCAGCCCCACATGTAGTTTTTTACATGGAGGTCATAGATTCAACTCAGGTCTAAGTTTGCACTGCATTCTTACCCACTGTGCCCGCTTCCCAGTTCTTGGCTGATTTTTATCATTTACAAGCTTTTTATAATAAAGCTTATTATCTTTTAGAAAGTGGAATGCATTAGGTCTTCAGAATACAACTCATAAACACACCGGCTCAAATGGACTAAAGACTTAAGCATGACAAGTGAGTGCTTTCCACCGTCTGTAAGAACAGAAGTGAACATGTTTGTTTGGTAGACAAATCCTGTGACACAACCCAAAAGACACAGGAAAGCAAACATGTAAGAACAAGGTTTTGTAAAGCCAAAGAGATTCCATAGAGCAAAATAATCTACAGAGTGCACACGTAGGGCAGAGGATCTAAGGATGTGTTTCAAATCCATCCAATTCACGAGGTAAATGTCCAGAATCTGTATAAGTTGAAGGCCATCTAATGAAAATGGGCAAAGGTGATGAAGAAGGTCCTTCTGAAAAGAAGATACAGGATACCCAGCAATATATGATTGAATACCTCATTCCTAATTGTGGGGCAAATACATATAAAGATAGAGAGTTTAAATCTCACAGCTGACTGATGGGCTGACAATGAACACAGACGAAGCTTAATGAAAAAACAAAGACCTTTGAGGCCCGACGTGGTGCATAAATTCTCATGGTCCATGCCAGTGATCTTACGGAGGCTTCTCCCTACTTCTAAGAGGAGTAGGGGAGTCTACTAAAGACATCTCTAGAGTGTTTGGGTCCATAGCCACAGCATTCCACCATCACTAAGTTCTAGTTAATCAGCATTAAAGAACCTTTGACAGACTCAGGGCTTTTTTTTTTTTTCTTGGAATTTCAGTTTATAAGATACTCAAACGGCATTTGCACACACAGTCTCCTGACCAACCAATACGATATTGTAGACAGGTTAACCATATACTTTGCAATCACTTCAAACTGTGTACTATGTACTTGGCTTGTTTGATTTAACTAACCTTTATAAAAACAATGTAATCAATCTTACAATACCTTGGACTCACCATGAAATCAACTTTCACAAGCTGAACAGTAACTTTAACCTTAAACCTTGTTCCTTATTTCTCCTGCTTCCAACTTGCTTCCTCTGTGCCTCTGAATCGGAGCAATGCGCTGTGTGTGAAGTGTGCTAATCAGGCCCAAGACTACCAGAAAGCCATGGTTTGAAAGCAATGAGTGATCCAGAGAAAATGGTTGAAAATGACAGTTTGATAACATCCGTTTGTGGTTTTGCTTGCTGTTCTGGGTCAGGAAGGTCAGAAAATCGGTTTCTTCAAGAGGTAAAACTCTCCTAATAGATGAGAATAAAGTTCCTCCCTTCTTTCCCATGCTGCATCTGAAGCGCGTCCAAGGGGAGAAGATGGTCCTTCCTTGGGGGATCAGGCCCCCTCTTGGATAGCCTAGTCAGGGAGTCGGTCTCCTTGCTTTTTTTTTTTTTTGCCACGGCCAAAAAGACCTTGATCTGCCTACTTGCTGAGTGCTGGGCTTAAGCATGTGCCACCATACCTGCTATCACGCAGGGCTGAGGTTCAAGCCCATGGCAGGCTAGGCAAGCATTCCACCAAGAGAGCTTTAGCCTCAGCTCGAATTCCTTGTGAGTGATAAACCTTTAAGATCCCTGGATACAGACTCAGCTTAAAGCCCCAGCTTGCACCAGTGGATGGCTAGGGGTAAAGAGCTCTCTCTCGCCGGGCGTGGTGGCACATGCCTTTAATCCCGGCACTCGGGAGGCAGAGGCTGGTGGATTTCTGAGTTCGAGACCAGCCTGGTCTACAGAGTGAGTTCCAGGACAGCCAGGGCTATACAGAGAAACCCTGTCTCAAAAAACCAA
>NC_034593.1:22020483-22022043 GCF_900095145.1 Mus pahari
TCTCTGTCTCTCTGTGTGTGTCTCTTTCTCTGTGCCTCTCTCTCTGACTCGGTCTCTGTCTCTCTCTCCCTCCCCCCCTCTCCCTCTCTGTGTGTCTCTCTCTGTCTCTGTCTCTCTCCCTCCCTCCCTTTCTCTTTCCTCCTTCCCTTCCTTCCTTTCTTTGACAAAACCTTACTGTGTAGATCTGGCTGGCCTAGGACTCACTATGTAGACCAGGCTGGCTTTAAATTCATAGAAATTGTCCTGCCTCTGTCTCTCAAATCCTGGGATTAAAGAGTTGTGCCCCATGCCTGGCTACTTCTTTAAATGACTCTGTTTTCAGAGTAACAAGAATGTTTCCCAGAATTGTTATGAAACCTAAATACATTAATCCTTTTGGAGTGCTTATCACAGGATTTAGCTCACAATAAGCTATTATTGTTATCTGGTCTCCCTTGTGTATATTCTTTGCACTTCATAATCATGCTCCAATAACGAGACACAAAAAAATTAAAGAGAGCAAGTGCAGCCTGTTAGCGCACGATAGTAAGCCTACTTGGAAAGCCCATGTCAGGCTGCTCAGGGTCACCTGTGCACATTTCCACACAGAGATACACACATCACATAATTAAAAACAGTTTACAATAAGATCTTTGCTTTACTTATTATATATAGTGCTGAGAAGTAACCCCAGGGCTTTGTGTGTGCGGGAGAAGCACTCTGTCATTGAACTGAACTCCCAGACCGTTCTTCTTCTTCCTTCTTCCTTCCTCCTCCCTCCTCCCTCCTCCCTCCTCCCTCCTCCTTCTCCTTCTCCTTCTCCTTCTCCTTCTCCTTCTCCTTCTCCTTCTCCTTCTTCTTCTTCTCCACAAGGTTTCACATAACCAAGGTTGGCCTCAAACTCCTGGTCCTTCTGTCTCCACCTTCCCAACTCTGAGATTACAGGTGTTATCACCAGGCCCAGCTGAGAAGGGCATTTGGAAGTCAACACTGGCCTTATTGTATGAGCTATGAGAAATCAAGCACCAGTTCTCTCTCTCTCTCTCTCTCTCTCTCTCTCTCTCTCTCTCTGTCTGTCTGTCTCTCTGTCTCTCTGTCTCTGTGTGTGTGTGTGTGTGTGTGTTTATTCAATGGGTGGGTTAGAACTCACAATGTCAATCAGGCTGTGTGCACCACCTTGCCCAGAAACTTTCTTTTTAAATCACTTACTGACTTTATACTCCACCAAGTGTCTCTCTAGAGAGGAGTTTTGGTGTCTTTTGCAACAGTCTCTTAGTTTTGGTGTCTTTTGCAACAGTCTCTTAGTTTTGGATCAGATGCTTTCAAAGTTGCACCGTGCAACTTTCTGAGTTTTCTATTTGCCTGTTTGTCTGATACTTTGGTTTTCTTGAGACAGCTAGCCCAGTATGGACTCAAAACTTGTTACGTAGTCCAGGATGACCTTGGCCTTCATCCTTATGTCTCCTCCTTTCAAGACCAAGGATAGCAGTTAAGTGTGCCAAACCCAACCTATTTATTGTTTGTTACTGTTAGTTTTTCTTTCTTTCTTTTTTTTTTTTTTTTTTTTTTTTTTTTTTTTTT
>NC_034593.1:22022112-22038010 GCF_900095145.1 Mus pahari
GTTTTTCTTCTGAGACTGTTTCAGGTAGCTCATGCTGACCCGGAACCCCTTTTGCCACACCTTCAGAGGCAGCTTGGCATCGCAGGCAGTCATACTCACAGTGTCCGCCAGGGGTTGCTGGTTGCTGTGTGTCCTCCGGGCTGCACCACCCTGCTTCCTGCAACCTGGCGAGCCCGCAGCTATTCGCAAGGACACCGCGGAGGGGGCACATCCGCGCTCCCACTTCCTCCCGACGCAGCCTGTGATTGGCTCGCAGCCTGAGGAGGAACACGTGAAACAGCAGCTGCGGCTGGCAGAAACTTGCTGGTAGTCTCCGGGTAGCATCGCATCGTACCGCGGTCAGCTCCGGACAGCCCGGCCTGGGGACAATGAGGTCGTCATGCGTCCTACTGGCCGCTCTGCTGGCGCTGGCCGCCTACTACGTGTACATCCCACTGCCCAGCGCGGTGTCCGACCCCTGGAAACTGATGCTGCTGGACGCCACTTTCCGCGGCGCGCAGCAAGTGGTGAGCAGAGCGAAAGGGGATGCCCGGTCTCGTCCTTGCTCCTCTAAACGAAACACCCATCGCTAATCCTGGTTGCCCATGGGCCCTTTGAGGATGTCACATTTGCATCCTTGTCCTGCAATAGGGATATCCCGTGTTTCCGTGAACGCGCAGCTGCCTCTCCCTGCTTCTTCTGATCTCTGGGCTCTGAGGGTGTCGTGTTTGCATCCGTGTAATGCAGTGGGGGCACCCGGTGTCACCCATGTTTTCTCAGAGTGCACGCTTCCCTAAGACCCCCTAGCCTGGGCATCGAGGGTTCGCATCCTTGAAGTCCACGGGCAGATAGGAGTTCTCGCCTGGCGTCTCTGACAGCTGTTTAACCTTTCCTAGGACCTAATAAGCTCCCCTGCTTTCTTGGTTCGCTGTGTCTTGAGCCAAAGCCTTTGGTAATCTATAACCACCCCGCCCCCACCTCTGTTGTCCCTCCGGCAGGCAAAGGAGGAGTTAAATGGTTTTTTTTTTTTTTTTAGCTAAGGGGATTGTGATTCCCCGATGAACAGAAGCAGGCACGGGCAGCCTCCTAACGTCCCCAGGCCTTAGCGCTCCGTTCTGGGGACCGCGGGCTAGGAGGAACCGCTCTGACCTTCGGTTCTCTCTCCCTGGCATTTCTCAGCTCAGCGGAAGAAAAGAAGGCCGTGAGACTGGCAGTCCCGGAGGGCTGTAAAGGTCCCTGTTTGAAGGCTGTTTTCTGTTTGCTTGTAGCATTTGTTTTGCGTCCTTCGATGTCTAGGAGATAACCTTGGTCTGAGCGGGAGCAGTGTGGCCTTCTTTAACCTGCAGGGTGGTATTTCCCTGTACTGTATCCTGCTCCTGTACATTGCTCCCCCGTGGGGAGGACAGTGTCGTTGGTTTATTCCATGGTAGGAGGATTGCTTTTAGTATCAGAAGCACAGTCTGTGGCTAAGGCTGAACGCCATGACTGCATCGTATTTTTGAGGAGTCTGCGATATGCAGGTTCCCAGAGCTTCTCCACAATCAAGCCACCATCCACCTCTGCCCAACACTGAGCCTTAATACTGTTTATGTTTTGCTTTGTTTTTTCAAGACAAAGTTTCTTTATAACCCTGGCTATCCTGGAACTTGCTCTGTAGACCGGGCTAGCCTCTAACTTGCCTGCAGCTGCCCCAGGAACGCTAAGAGGCATGCGCTGCTACCTCCAGGCTCTTTTTTTTTTTCTTTTCCCTTCTTTTTAAATAAGATATATGAACACGCATTACATTTTTTAAATTAATTTTTATGTATGGGTGTTTTGCACACATGTATGTCTGTGTACCATGTGGGTGGAGTGCCCACAGAGACCAGAAGGGGATGCTGGGACTGTAGTTAAAGAGGGTTGTGAGCCTCTGTGTGGGTGCTGGGAATGAACCCAGTGCCAGTGCTCTTAACCCATAAGCTCCAGCTGGTCTGTCTGTCTCTCTGTCTGTCTGTCTGTCTGTCTGTCTGTCTGTCTGTCTGTCTGTCTGTCTGTCTCTCTCTGTCTTGTAGACAGAGTCTCAGCATGTAGTTCCAGCTGGACTCTGTGTAGCACAGACTAGTCTTCAACTCTTGATCCTGCCTCTACCTCCCAAGTGCTGGGATTCACTATGTGGAGCAAGCTGGCAGATCTTCATGCTGACATTACAGACCTGTCTGCACTCTGTGTGTGTTGCGGGGTGTTGTCTTATAGCTGAGGCTGGGTATAAGCTTCTCTGCAGCCCCTGATCTATCCCTTGTGTTCAGATTACAGGTTGTTTTGTTTTGTTCTGTTTTGTTTTTTTTCTTAAGTTCAGTTTTCAGAATCCAGACCTTGCTACCTGTCTCAAGCAGGCTGGCCTCAGGCTTGCTATGTCGTTCAAGCTGATCTTCGGGTCATAATTTTCCTGCCTGAGTGTCCCTGGGCGTTTATTTAAAGGCACCTCCCACAGGGAGATCCACCGTGGTTTGTGAGAACCATGTAGGCTTTCACAGAATGTGGAACAGTGGTCTCTTCTCTTCTCTCATGCAACTGAGAAAGCCGGTCTTCCCTAGGACGTCCTCACAAAGTTGAGTGCACGCTTGACAGAGATTCCGGAGACCAGGGTTACAGACTATACTGGGCTGGTCTGGTCATCTTTAATAGGTTAGCATAAGGAAAGAACAGTGCTGTGGTGCTGTGTAGATACTTTGTCTATTCATGTTTCAAGTCACCGAAGAACTCTTCCATATCATAGTCATTTAGGAAAGTCCACGTTTAGAGGAAAGCTTTTTTTTCTCCAACATGCCTTCAAACCACCAGGGCCAGGCTGTGCTGGGCTTCTATGGTGGGCCCTCCAACATGCTAGGAACTGGGGGGGGGGAGGAGGGGTCAGGGGGTGATGCCAGGCAGTCCCAGGAACTGATGAAGTAATATGTGTCCCCCCCCTCCCCACTGCTGGCGTGGGAGTAGGTCTTCAGAGAGTGGCTCTGGTCACCTCCTTGCTAAACTGAGCATAATGGCAAGACCCTTCAGAGCAGAAGGAAGGCTACTCTGTGCGGAAAGCCATTTCCCTGAGTTTCCCCCCCAAGAGAGACTAGACTCAGGGTTCTGTGCATGCGGGGCCGATAGTGGACACTGAGCTACATTCTCAAGTTGGCCCAGTTATGTCCGTGGGTCTTCCCTCCCCCACATCCCCCCTCCAGGGTCTCAACATGTAGGTCTGCCTGACTGGCCTAGAGCTTTCTATGTATACCAGGTTGGCCTCAAACCCACAGAGATTCACCTGTCTCTACCTCTGCCTCCCAGTGCTGGGATTAAAAGTATATCCCACCATGCCCTTCAACTGTTGTTATACCTTTTGTTTGTTTGAGTCTTTTGAGACTTGACCTCTCTCACTGTATATAGTCCAGGCTGACCTGAAGTTTATTATTTGTTTGTTTGTTTGTTTGTTTATTTTCCTTAGTTTTGGTTTTTAGAACCCAGACCTTGGTCCCTGCTCCAGGTTAGCTTCAAACTTGCCACGTTGTTCAAGCTAGCCTTCAGCTCACAGTGTTCCTGCCTCAGCCTGGAATTCTACTTAAAGGTCAATAGCCTGCCATACCGCGAGTGTCTCCTACAGAGATCCACCATGGATTGTGAGGAAAAGCTGTAGGATTGTCCCACTTTTGCTCAAACCATAAGATCAGCTGATTTATCGCTTTAGAACCTAGAGAGCGACCATGAAGTTGGCATAGGCTTGTTTGCCAAATAATTTTGGTTTAGATCACTTGGCTCAATTTTAAAAAGCAATTGAAGTTATTTAAGAGACTACGCTTGGCCTTCTTTCTTTCTTTTTTTTTTTGAGACAGGGTTTCTCTGTATAGCCCTGGCTGTCCTGGAACTCACTTGGTAGACCAGGCTGTTGTCCTTCTTTCTAATGTCAAGAAATTTGAGCGCTGCATGTCATAGTGGCTCACACATCTCTAGCACTCAGGAGGCAAAGACAGGCAGATCTCTGTGGGCTCAAGGCCAGCCTGGTCTACATAGTGACCAGAGTGAATTCCAGGGTAGCTGGGGCTACATATTGAGACCCTGTCTACAAATAATTAATTACTTGAGTGCTTCCTTATTCTGTTACCACAGGCCTACAGCCTCTCACGTTTTGTTTTGCCTTGTGTCAGATTATTCTGATTATGTTTATTGCGTTTTCCTTGGGGGGGGGGTGGTGGTCCTGGAAACTGCTCAGGTCTCTTTTGCTTTTTGTTGTTTGTTCAAGAAAGTGCTTCTTGTAGTAGGGGCTAGCCTTGAACCCTTATCCTCCTGTCTTCAGCTCCCCAGTGCTAGGGCTGCCTAAAAACCCCTCCTGCCTGGTATCCTCCTTCCCACATTTACTTGGAATTCTGGGTGTTTCCTGCGGCTGTAGGTCCAGGGTTTCACCCATGCTAGGCAAGCACTGAGCCACTGAGCTGCATTTCCTGCAAGGTAAGTGTCTTTAAAAAAAAAAAAAAAAGGTCCCCCAGGTGATTTCAGTTGTAGCAAAAGAACCTTGGTTGTTCCTGCACTCATAAAGTGGGTGCTTCAAGTTCAAGGCCAACCTGTAGTATATACTGATACTGTCCATCAAAAAATAAAGGAATTTCCCTCAAATTGTATTATCATGTAAATAAGACACAATGCCGTAATGGATACATTTATTTAGGATATTATTGGATATAGTAATGATAATTATATTTTGCTTAATCTATCTAGGTAATCCAGCACATATGGCTTGGTTACAAGATTAGTTGGGTGAGCTTCAAGGTCTAAGACAGTGGTTCTCAACCTGCGGGTCGGGTATCACATATCAGATATCATGCATATCATATATTTACATTATGATTCATAATGATTGCAGTTATGAAGTAGCAATGGAATAATTTTATGGCCCAAGGTCACCACAACATGAGGAACTGTGTTAAAGGGTCATAGCACTGGGAAGGCTGAGAACCACTGGTCTAAGGGAGTAAGATGCTTAATGAGGCACATTTCAGTGTGACAGCAGATCCTTCAGACCTCACAGCCGCACCACTGTGGCGGGGTGTTCTCGGAGGGTGGAAAGCAAGCAGATGATGAAGGAAGCCAGAGGACAGAAAGGGGTCATGTCTAAGAGCATCTTTGAAAATGTTGTGGGCTGGTGAGATGGCTCAGTGGGTAAGAGCACCCGACTGCTCTTCCGAAGGTCCGGAGTTCAAATCCCAGCAACCACATGGTGGCTCATAACCATCCATAACAAGATCTGACGCCCTCTTCTGGAGTGTCTGAAGACAGCTACAGTGTACTTACATATAATAAATAAATAAATCTTTAAAAAAAAAAAAAGAAAAAGAAAATGTTGTATATATGAGTGGACTAGGGTTGTAGCTCACTTGGTAGAGAGTTGGCCAAACATGGTCGAGGTTCTGGTTCAATCCTGAGCTCTGCCTAAACCAGGTTTGGCAGTACATACCAGTAACCCCAGCATTCAAGAGGCAGAGACATCTTCACGTACAAAGCATATCTGAGGCTAGCTTGGAATACGTGTTTTAAAAAAAGAAGGAAAGAGAAGAAGAAAAGGTTGGGCAGATGCCCCCTGGGTGCTGTGTTGGACTGTCAAGAGCCAAGCACTGATGGGGGGAACATGATTTGGCAGTGCCCATCAGAAACGTTGGAAGCATGTTTTTTCTCTTGGCCACCAGTCCCTTTGGGTAGACTTTGTTACGTCATGGATAGAAGCAAGGCTGCAGCTAGAGAAGCAGATACTTTCCAGGGTTGAGGACCTCCTGCTAGTCCAAATACATGGCCATTTGTAAGAAACAGAGGAAACATTGTGTGTTAGGTGTTAAAGAAAAGAGAGTTGGCACACAGTGCAGTGGTAGAGTGCTTATCTTGCATGTGCTAGATACGGGGCACCCCAGATCTGAGGCACTCCAGATTCAAGGCACCCCAGATCAGAGGCACCGTGCAGTCATTTAAATGGAGGAAAATTCAGGAACAGCAGAGGAGAGGATGGCTCAGTGGTTGCGTGCTTGCCTAGCTTGTGTGACACCCCGAGTCTGATCCCTAAACTAACAAAATATGAAATTGCAGTCAACTCAGCTAGAACGTTTATACTGTAAAGTAATGTTTAGTGGGTGTGGGGGAGGTAACTCAGACAGCGAAGTAAAACGCTTTCTAAGTATGAGAGCCTGAGTTTGAATCTTCAGCATGCATGTAAAACCTGTATATAGTACACCTGCCTGTGTTCCCATCACCAGCCTGTGTTCCCAGCACCTGTCTGTGGTTCCATCCCCTGCCTGTGGTCCCAGCCCCTGCCCGTGGTTCCATCCCCTGCCTGTGGTCCCAGCACCTGCCTGTGGTTCCATCTCCTGCCTGTGGTTCCATCCCCTGCCTGTGGTCCCAGCACCTGCCTGTGGTTCCATCCCCTGCCCGTAGTCCCAGCCCCTGCCTGTGGTTCCATCTCCTGCCTGTGGTTCCATCCCCTGCCTGTGGTTCCATCCCCTGCCAGTGATCCCAGACCCTGCCCATGGTCCCAGCACTATAGAGACAGAGACAGGAGGATCTCAGGGGTTTTCTGGTCACATATACTATGGCTGAGTCTGTTAGCTCAGTGTCCAGTGAGAGAGACCCATAGGACACCAGTTATGAATCTTCTTAGTGACATAATGTAAAAGAAAAGTCCCTGAAACTGCCGTGTCTGCTGACTTCCCCCTATTTTTGAGCGCAGAACCACAGCACCAGGCCATGTCCTTCTGTGTCTCATGGAAGGCAGAGCTTTCGGCCGAGCTAAGCGAAGCTGTTGGTTGTCTTCTCACTTAGAGCTGTAACATGACCTCACCTGAGCTCTCTACGGGCCTTGCTGTGCTCCTGGATTGTATGGGTGTGACTGAAATTACAGCCTAGCTGGAAACTTCAGAACTCCAGTGTACTGACCTTTGCCATAAAGTTCTGAACTGGAAAACTGTACCCATATCAGGTAAATTCTAACTATTTCTAAGTAGAGGAGGTGTTTCTTTTTGGCTTGTGGTTTGAGGCGATGCAGTCCATGGGGCAGGGATGGCATGGGGACCCGAGGCAGCTGCTCACATTGCCTCGGTAGCCCAGAAGGAGAGATGAATGCTGGTGTTCTAATTTGACTTTAGAATATTAGTAAATACGCTTTAATGATTTCCTTTTTTGAAACATTGTCATGTTCCGTGGCTGGGCTAGCCTTACTATGTCCTTGGTGGAGGCTGGTTTTGAACTTGTGGTAATTCCCCATCAGACTCTGAAACACTGGGACTGTGGTAGTGGGCTTCTGTGGTTGGTAGGAGACAGCTTTATATGCCACCTCCAGACTTGGG
Organism: Mus pahari; assembly: GCF_900095145.1. Taxonomy (NCBI): domain Eukaryota; kingdom Metazoa; phylum Chordata; class Mammalia; order Rodentia; family Muridae; genus Mus; species Mus pahari. The sequence continues at coordinate 22,029,429 of NC_034593.1, forward strand.
ATGAAGACCACTACGTCACGGAAGGTTGAGGGGTCAGTAACCCTAGTGATATGATTGGCTAATTCAGTTGGATTTCCTGCAAAGACAAGGCAGCAGAAAGGCTTCACCTTCAGGGAGGTATCCATGCTGTACTTATTCTGATAGGTGAGCAGGCTGCCTTGTGTTCTGCAGACAGCACTTGGGAAATGGTAAGGTCAAGTTGACTCAGTTACCAGATGTGCAAGGGAATAAAATATTAAATAGACCCAGCTTAATTCTTTCTAGCACATCTGCAAATCCAGCCCTGAGCACAGAGAGGGTGTCCCTCTTCTGTGATCTTTTGTGAGACAACCTACCCTGTTTCCAAACTTGGTCTACAGACGTTTCTGTAGGGTGTGGAACCTTTCATTCCGAAAGGTTCTTTCTATACATGCTTACTCTAACAAATAACGAGCAGGAGGCTGGTGTGTAGCTGAGCAGTAGATGAGCAGGAGGCTGGTGTGTAGCTGAGCAGTAGAGTGCTTTTCCAGCATGGGTAAGACCCAGATTTTATTCCTAGCACCCAGACGGGTAAGAAAAGAGGGAGAGAAAGGAAGGGTCTAGTTTTAGCTAGGTTTGGTGGTGTACTCGTGTCATCTCTTTTCCTGGAAATCTGACACAGGAGCAGGGCAAGTTCAAGGCTGGCTGGGGCAACTTAGTAAGACCCTTTCGTCAAAATAAAAACTTAAAGGGGGTTGGGTCGGGGAGAGGACAGGGTAGAATGTGTGACTAACAAACACAAGGCATAGTTCACAGTAGTAAATAAATGAATAACCAGCGTGTGTTTATCTTAGTCTCCAAGGAGACTGTGTTGTAATAATCTGCTTGTTTATTAATTGCCTCTGTTTTATGCTTATAAAGGATGAAGGAAAGACCTAGTGTGGGGTGGCACTTATCTTGGAAATATGAGGCAGGAGGATTAAGAGTTTCAGGGTCAGCCTGAGCTATGTGAGACCCTATCTCACAAAGCAATGGGATGAAGGAGTGATGGAATGGGACCTAGGAATGAAGCTCTGTGGTAGTGCTTGCCTATGAGCAAGGTTCTCCATTCACTCTCCAGTACCACAGAAGGGGAAAGAAAGCCACTGTGTTGCCAAGCAACAAGCCTGGCAGCGTTCCCAGGACAGTCTGAGGTGTGTCCTATTATGAAATGGTAGCAATAGATTTTTCAGTATTTCCAGAATCAAGTTAAAATCCTACCACCTGGAAGTCCTCATATCATTTATATATACATTGTAATGTATATGTCTCATCGCATATAGTGTGTGTCCACATACATGCACATGTGGCGGTGTATGATCCCAGTGTGATCCCAGTGGCTGGAAATTTTGACTAAGGAGAAGGACAAGTTCAGGGCTAGCCTGGGCAACTTAGTAAGACATCCAAGCTCACTCATGCTAAGTGTGTCTTCTATCATTGCGCCGCACACTCCTGGGTGTGTGTATCCAATAAAGACATTTTTCTTCTTTTCAGTGTGTCTGTGGCGAGTGCATGTGTGTCTGCACATTCACATGTGTATGGGCATCCCTGTGCAGATGTGTATTCATGTGTGTATATGTAATGTGTGTAGATATGTGCGTGCCATGGCATGCATGTGGAGGTCAGAGGATGTCTTGCGGGACTCTGCTTTCTCCTTCCACTGTGAGACCTGAGGGTTGAACTCAGCAGTAAGTGTCTTAACTCAGTCATCTTACTGTTCCTAGGTCCAAAATATTCGGCCATCAATCTTCTAACCTATTCTTTGAGGAAAGATCTCTAGATCAAACCCAGAGCTCTTGCCAGCTTGTTCAGGGATGCCCTGTCCTGCCTTCCAAGGCTGGGAGGGTCACTGGCAGGCAACTATGCTCCTTCATTTACCTGGGTTCTGGGGATAGCATAGCAAAGGGCGCAAACCACTGAACAGTCCCTCCAACCCTTAACAAATATTAGCTGAACGACAGTGCTAGGAGCAGCAGAGTGAATGGGAGACAGGCAACTGATCTCACTGTGGAACTTTTCTTGTTGAGATGAAAACAAATACCTATTTATTTAAAATAAGGTGGTGGTTGGAATGAAAATGGCCTCCATAGGCTCCTAGGGAGAGGCACTGTTGGGAGATACGGCCTTGTTGAGTAGGTCTCCCTTTGTTGTGTTTTACCGTGGGCGGGCTTTGGGGATTCAGAAGGTCAAGTCAGGCCTAGAGTCATCCCTCCTCCTGCGGATCCAGATGTGGAACTCCAGCTACCTCTCCAGCCCCATGTCTGCTTGCGTGCTGCCGTGCGTCCTGCAATGACAATAATGGGCTAACCCTTTGAACTGCAAGCCCCAGTTAAATATTTTCCTCTATAAGAGTTGCTGTGGTCCTGGTGTCTCTTCACTGCAATCAGACAGGCATGAATGACAAGGCAAAGAAACCATTCCGCCCAAGGGTTGCTTTGTGAACCTACGAGTCTAGTGTATGCATGAGTATGTTACGGGAGCGTGGGAAACTCAAAGGCAGTGTGTCATAGAAAAGCCCATTCCGGTATGGGTGACGCTGCCCTGGACTCCACTAGAGTCACTGGTCCCAGCCATTATTAACTTGTATTCCCGTGTGTGTGTGTGTGTGTGTGTGTGTGTGTGTGTGTGTGTGCGCGTGTGCAAATTTTATGACTTTTATACCTTTCTTTTTATTTATTTATTTATTTATTTATTAATTATATGTAAGTATACTGTAGCTGTCTTCAGACACTCCAGAAGAGGGAGTCAGATCTTGTTACGGATGGTTATGAGCCACCATGTGGTTGCTGGGATTTGACCTTCGGAAGAGCGGTCAGGTGCTCTTACCCACTGAGCCATCTCACCAGCCCGACTTATACCTTTCATGAGCTTCCTGGGCCCTGTGAGTTTACTTCCTGGGCTCTTAGAAACCTTCCTGGAGTGTTTCAGTTAACACAACAAGAACTGGATACATAACAAGAGTAGCCAGTCTAATGAGATGTGAGGGACCATCTGATAGTGACCGGGGCTATACTCAAATGACAGAACATAAGTTACAGATGGGGCTTTTATGGGGCCCGCAAAATCCTGCAAAAGGACACCAGACACAGACCTAGGATCAGGGCCGGGTGGTACACACCTGTCCTGGAGAGGTGGAGGCAGGCGGCTCAGAAGGTCAAGTCTGCATGAGACCAAGCAGCAGAAAGTGGCCCTGGGTACTGGGCATGTTCCCTCTTCTAATCTGTTAGCAAGGCTGAGTGTTGACAGCACACTCAACAGTCTTTAACCATCACGAGCACCGCCTCTCTCAGATCTTGTGCTTCCCATGTGATTCATTGCGTCACTCCAGCAACATGGGAGAGGACTCAAAAGGAAGAAAAGTAACTTGCTCAGGATGGCAGCGCTGGGGAGGTGGGGTTGGTGAAGGCCAGGCTACCTCCCTCCCATGCCCAGGAGCTTCACCATGTTGCTAATTGGTGTGGCACAGGGACCAACTGAGAAAATGGAAGTCAGGCACTCACAAGAGAGAGGCAAAGGGCGTCTTAGCAACAGAATATGAATGATGGGGCCCGAGGAGAGATGGTGATATAGTTGAGGGCCTAAAAATAGCTTAAACCAGCTAGAGCCTTGGAAGTTTTAAGGCCAGAGTGGAGGTCAGAGGGAAGCGTGGGCTGGGCAAGGAGTGGCTTTTTGTCTGTGGTCTAGAAAGACGGCAGGAAGTTGCATGGTGAAGTCTGCGTTTTAGAACAATCTTCAGCATTTATTTTAGGTTCTCATAGCCCAGGCAGGCCAACAACTCCATGTATCCTCTGAGGAAGGACCCTGAGCTCCGGATGCTCTTGCTTCTGTCCCCCAAAGTGCAGAGATCACATGCATTCAGCATCCCGCGGCTGATGAGGTGCTGACAACCCCTGGCTTCCACTGTATTATGGTTTGTTTCCTGGTTCTGTCGCTAGGGCCTCATGCATACTAGGTGTGGTGGTTTGTATATACTTGGCCCAGGGAGTGGTGCTTCTTGGAGGTGTGGCCCTATTGGAGTAGGTAGGTGTAGCCTTGTTGGATTAGGTGTGTCACTGTGGGTGTAGACTTTGAGACCCTCATCCTAGCTGCCTGGAAGCCAGTATTTTCCTAGCAACCTCCAATGGAGATGTGGAACTCTCAGCTCCTCCTACGCCATGTCTGCCTGGACGCTTGCCGTGCTCCCGCTTTGATGATAATGGGCTGGACCTCCGAACCTAGAGTCAGCCCCAATTAAATGTCGTCCTTATAAGAGTTGCTTTGGTCATGGTGTCTGTTCACAGCAGTAAAACCCTGGCTAAGACACTAGGCCAGCACTGCATCACTGAGCCTTAGGAGTCCCCACTGGTAGTGTAGAGACTGAAATGTCAAGCAGAATCTAGTTATCCAGGAGAAAAGGTGAAGAAAGAAATGAGTTAGGAGTCATTTGGGGGGCAGCTGACGAGGGCTGCCAATGTGGGGGACACTGAGGGATGGGTGAGAGGGAGGAGGTCTGATGAGCCCTGGGATGGTTTCTGAGAGCTGCAGCGATGGTGGCAGTGAGCCTGAGTGACAGGGTCTGCTGGTGGGTGAGGTTGGGTTTGGATCCTTAGAGGGCACTGCTGGGATATAAGAAGCCTGTTAGTAAACAGTTGGGTATGCTGGCTCACTGGAAGGTGACCTGTTGAGGTCAGGGTCACAGCAAAAGGGTGGTGGTGTGTGGCGTTGGATGGAGGCTGGGGAATCTAGTCCAAGGCACTTCTGGGACACGCTGTGTCTCGCTGTGAAGAGACACTCTGACTTCCGCTGTGCTCATGCCCCATACCTAATATTCCAACACTCATGACGCAAAGGCAGTGATACTGAGAAGTCAAGGCCAGACTGAGCTACCTGAGGTAGCCTGGGCTATGTACCACACCTCACCCCAGAAAATTAGAACCAGCCAACCATTCGAGCAAGCATGGCTTTTATGTTCTTTATGTAACACTCTAAGGATTGTGAAAGATGTCCCTTACTGCCTCATTTAATAGATTAAAGACACAAAACAAAGCAATTAGTTAACTGGCTGCCATTGCTGTGTGCCTTGTGCTCCGTTCTGACTTTATCTCCCGTCAGCAGTCCTCTGTCCAGCTTCCTGTCCCCCAACAGCCTTGTTGTGAGTTTGTTTGTCTGTGAGTTGTGTCCTTGATACCTTGTCTCCTGTCCCCATGCCTCAGCCCCCCTTCCCCCCCCCCCCCGCGCTACCCTCTTGCTTTGGCTGATAACCCACGCATCTCTCAACACCAGCTTCTCCCCTCCACCGGGCAGATTGCCCTCTGACTTGGTTTTGGTTTTGACAGTCATTTATGATATGGAGGAGTTTCTGGTTCTGATTTCCTTCGGTTTGGTGCCCTCGCTGCCTCAAGGATCTGACCTCAGAGCTCATGTGTTTCTGAATCTCAACTTGGCTGAAAACTTCCTTTGTTTCCTCTGCAGGCTTTTTTTTTTTTTTTTTTTTTTTTGCAAGCCTGCTGTTTTCTGGATTTCCAACTTCCTCATAATTTTAAAGATTTATGCTTGTTTTTGACTTTGGAATTAATTGACTACAGGCTTTTTTTTTTTTTTTTTTTTTTTTGGCCGGGGGCTAAATACTAGCTGTTAATTCTAGGTCATCTTTTCCAAAGATGGCTGGCAAGCTTGCATCGTCACATGGAGGTGGTCTAGCCTTCTCTTTGCAGGTTGAATACAGAGTCCCTCTCCCTCCTCCCTTTCCTGTTTAATGAGACAGGGTCACACCATATAAAATGGCCCTGAACTCAGCCTCTTAAGTGCCTGGGTCACACGCTTGTAAGTTGAGGGGTAACCTACAGGAATTGGTTTTCCCTTCTCTTATGTAGGTCCCTGGGGTCAGGTCTCAGGTGGTCTGTGTGTGTGTATTCTTCTATGTAAGTTGAGGAGCAACACACATGCATGCATACTGACAAACACTGACATACATACACACATTACACACATACAAGCATGCATGCACATTTCTCTCTCTCTCTCTCTCTCTCCCTCTCTCTCTCTCTCTCTTTCACACACACACACACACACACACACACACACACACACACACACACCAACTTATAGGCTTGTGCCACACATTTTTTTTTCCTTTGAATGCTTAATTTTTTAAAAAAAAAAAACTTCTTTTGGTTTTATTTATTTTGTGTGTGAGTGTGTGGGCACATGTCTGTCAGACCACATACGTGGAGGTCAAGGTTCACCTTTTAGGAGTCAGTTCTCCTCTTCTGCACCAGCCTCAGAGGCTGGACTCAGGTCGTCAGGCCTAGCAGCGGGTGCCTTTACCTGTTGAGCTGTCTCCCTGTCTCCCTTCTGAATGATTTAACATCCATTTTGGTGAGGCTGTTGAACTTGCTACAAAACCTCTGACTGAGGGTTTATTTTTTAATTTTGTTTAATATTTTTAAACTTTTTATTGATTTGTTGTGACCTTCACATCATGCACCCAATCCCACTCATCTCCCAGTTCCTTGCCCTTGTAGCCTCCCCTCCAAAAGAAAAAAAAATGCCTTCTGTGGAAGCTGGGGTGTGTCACAGTGTGTCACGTGGTGTACCCTCTTATCCACACATCTTGACTTGCACATGTTCACTACAATGAGTCACTGGCCTGGCTCGAGGGCTCTGGCCTCTGCCACACCGTCAGTACCGGATCTGCACCAGGACTCTTCTCAGATATCCAGCTGCTGCCCTGTGTCACGGAGGTCCTGCAGTTTGGATCTGTAGGACTGGAGCTTCCATGCACTCTAGCAGTTATAGATGGGGTAGATGTTGGGGTGGGCCAACTCAAAGCCCTGAATCTCATCTGTGTGGTAGCTGAGGTGGTCAGCCCATCAGCTCTCTATCACTGCCCCCGCTAGTTCCCCCAGTGCCGCAGCCGGCAAGGGGCAGGCTCAGCTCTCCCACTCTCACGTCCTCAGGGCAGCTCACCTATGCCCACACCACCAAGGTCAGCTCTACTGTGCTGCCCATGCGAGGTGCAGAGCCCACTCTGCCAACCGCTGTAGCCAGCGAGGGGTGGGGCCACCTCTCCAGCCTGTCGCAGGTGGCAAGGGGCAAGAGGGGGGAAGGGCATCTTTCCTTCATCCATGGCACCACATGGCAGACTATTGGTGAGGCCAGCTCTCTTGCACTCACAGGCCGGCTCACCTGTAACCCATGCAACCATGGGCAGCTCTATGTTGCTTCCTGGATGAGGTACAGGTCACTCTCCTGAGTGCTGAAGCTGGCAAGGGGCAGGGATGCTCTCCTGTTCTCACACCTGGGCCAGCTTTCCCATGATGCCCAGGCAAGGGGTGGGGCCAGCTCTGCAGAGCCCTCAGGAATCATGGTATCAGGTGGAAGCCCAGACCTGGGGTGTCTGCCTGGCCCTTGGTGGTAACAGACCCCCAACTGCTGCAGGGCCAGGGCCTTACCATGGCCTTAGGTGGCATCTCTGGCTACTCACATCAGGCCGTTCCTCGCTAACCTCGAGTCTCCAGTTCCACCTTCTTCACTGTGCCCAAATCCTTCTGCTTCTCCTTCATTTCTTCCACTTACTTGTTTGTCTTGGTGGTACCCTAAGCGTCTGAGTGTCTGGGGTCATCTCAGGAGAGCTACAGCTCACTCATGCTGTGTGACACCAGGTAGGAGTTGTCTTGGGTGTGGTCTGCCCACCCAGGCCATGTCACCAGTCGGAAGTCATCTTTGAGATGCTCTGCCTGCCTGGGCCGTGGGGCACTGGAATCAGCTTCTTGCTTCTTGCATGCATATTGGTTGTAGGGTGGGGTGTCTGTCATGAGGATTCTGCATAATAACAGATCTATGTGGTGAATTATAAATGCATCCACTTTGGAACGTTGTTAATATCCTCATTTTATAAGAGAAGGAATAGGGGGCTGTCAGTGGGGCTCAGTGGCAGAGCCCTGCTTAGCTTCTCTGGGTTCCAGGTTCAATCCTTGGTACCTTTGGTGTGGTGGGGGGAGGACGAAGGGTCAGAGTTCACAAACTTCTTTACAGGCACAGGACTGCTAAGCAGTGAACAGTATCAACTGGTCTTCATAGTTTGTTCACTAATATTCAGAAGCCTCTAGTCCAGGTTTCTCAATGTCCCCCCCTCTTCCAACCCTACCACCTCAACTCTAAACGCTCTCACACCTTGTGAATGCATTGCCCAACGGTGAGCATGTGACAGCTTTTGAGCCCGGTGTGGTGGTGCATGCCTCTACTCTTGGGACTAGGGAGGTAAAAGACAGACTACCATCAGATACTCGAGGCTAGACTCACATGTAATGAACTTGGGGCCAGCCTGGGCTATGTGAAACACTGTCTCAAAACTTGGAATGTATGAACGGATTAGTTTTGTCTTGGAGAATATTAATAGTGTTGAAGGACAAACTTGAGGCAGAATAAATTAAACAGTGTATTTGAGCGAAGAACAGCTGGTGAGTCAGGCAGCACTGACTCAGCAGAAATCCACAAACTCGCTGGGCCTGGTGGCGCAGGCCTTTAATCCCAGCACTCGGGAGGCAGAGGCAGGCGGATTTCTGAGTTCAAGGCCAGCCTGGTCTACCAAGTGAGTTCCAGGA
>NC_034593.1:22038125-22040718 GCF_900095145.1 Mus pahari
AAAAAAAAAAAAAAATCCACAAACTCCAGCTAGATGGGGGCTCACTGTGATCTCGGGGCTGAGGCAGGGACATTCGGGATAGCTCGGGCTGCATAGCCAGTTCAGGTCATCCACAGGTAAACAGTGAGACAGAACAAAGTATTTCATTGCCAAAGCTTGGTTGGTCAGTCCGTTCGTCCGTCTGTCTATCTATCTATCTATCTATCTATCTATCTATCTATCTATCTATCTATCTATCTATTTTCTGGTTTAACAAGGACTGGTTTATTTTGAGAAAAAAGATCCTGAATATCAGGATTTTCACAAAGTAACTCGCGATATTAACATTTATGAAAACTATCCCACCACTTTCCTGTCCGACGCGTTTGACATGCCAACTCTCATCCACAGAAGTACACCATGACATTCATGTTGAGCAGCCACACTCAATGTGGGATAAATAAAGCACACCTCTAATGTAAAGCTGCTCTCAGGGTTACAGTCTGTGCGGTGCCTCTGCAGTCAGGGCAGCAATTACTGAAGCCATACGGATGGGGAGAACTGTCCTCCCTGTGTAACAGACCATTATTTCAGAGACAGTTGATTAAGGACCGTACATCTTTTTTATTGTTAAGCCAAGGAAGTATCAAAATTAAAAGCAAAAATTGCAGGGTGTGACTTAACAAAGCTTGTAAGGAATGTTAGAGGAAGTGGGAATGGGACCAGGTACAAGGCATTCGTGAATTAAAGCCCACAGGGAGGCCGAGGAGAGGGAGAAGGGCTTTGCCTTACTTGCGTATGAGTCACTGGGCAGCCCTTGGTTAGACGTTAGTTGGTGGTTTCTCATTGGGCCACCATAAGTTTCTTTTTACCATTGATGCTGAACTGGGTTTTGGTTTGTTGAGGACAGGAAGTCGGGCTCCAGGGAGAGAGTTTGCGGCTGGTGGCCTTCTTACGTGCCTTCCTGGTGTGCTACACATTTCAGAGCGTTCCAAGGGTATAAGGACAGAGGATACTAGTAGACAGTTTGTCCCTGCGAAAGTATATTTTACAACCTGGACTCCCTTAAAAGTGTAAAGCCAAGCATGGTGGTACCCACCTTTAATCTCAGCACTTGGGAGACAGACGCAGAGATTTCTGTGTGAAATTGAGGCCAGCCTTATCTGTCCCAGCCAGGGCTACATAGTGAGACCTTGTCTCAAAAATAATTTGAGAAATAAATACATTTATAACATGCCCAAGGAGCCCAGCGAGGACACGGGGTCCTCTGGGACTGGAGTTAGGGATGCGTGTGAGCTGTTCTGTAGGTGCTGGGAATTGAACCCAGGTCTTCTGCAAGAACAGCCAGTGCTCTTAACTCCTGAGTGATCTCTCCAGTTCCTCTAAACTAATTAATTAATTGACAGATAATTGTATAAATGTGTGTGGTGTAGTAATTTTTAGTAGATGTATAAGTTGTATGTTATCAACCCATAATATTTTAGTTCCCCATGACTTTAGGCGTGTATCATTTCCTGAGGTTGAGGACATTCTGCGTACATTCCTAACTTGTTGTTGTTGTTGTTTTGGTTCCTTTGAAACAGGATCTTATGTAGCCCAGGCTGGTCTCAACCTTACTGTGTGGCTGGGTCTGGTCTTGACCTCCTGACTTCCTGGGCCCCTTACCTTCTCTCAGGCGCTGGTTTTAGTGGCACACAGTCACCTGTGATTCCAGCTCTAGGGATCCTGCACTCTGTATGTGTGCATGCATGCACACACACACACACACACACACACACACACGAGTTAAAAAAATGTTAACTCCAGTCACCTTTCTGTATAATAGGAGCTTAAACTCAGTCCTCCTATCTAGCTGCATCTTTTTACCCATTAATAATTAATTATTAATTATTAATGGGTCCCTTCCCCTTCCTCTCTCTTTCTTCTCCCTAGCTAATATCTAGACTCTTCACACAGTGAGTAGCCTTTCTGCTTGCTTCGGAATAAAGTTCACAATAGGTGGGTAGGAAGCCTACTCATTTAAGCCACTAGTTTCTTAGTCCGTCGTGGAACAGTTGAAGTGCCCCCGATCCTTCACTTGAGAACAGGTCGCTCCATGTGCTGAGTAGATCTTCGTGGTCACAGAGGCTGCTAATGAGCATGTCCTGTCTGAGTCTGAAAGAACAAGAAGCAATGCTGATCCCTGAGCCAGGACTGGGGGACCAGGAAGAGAAAGTGGCAGTTGTGGTCTCAGGAGACCCCCATCCTGGGTTGCTGTTGCAGGAGGTCTGGTTACTAATATATAGTTACCTGCCACTGCTGCCGCCACCGACATCTCCACTGCCACCTCCTCCACTCCCCCCTCCTCCTCCTGCTCCTCCTGCTCCTCCTCTTATTCTGAGGTAGCATGAGATGGTACATATAGGAAGCCGCTTCTGTTGAGTTTCCGAAGGATCTCTCCATAACCAAACCTGTCCGTGCTCATCTGGCCAGCACATATGCTAAGCTTAGAACGCAGCTGAGATTAGTGCGGCTACTGGGGAAGGAGAACGTACACATTCAAAAAAACACTCTCTGTTAAGAAATACCTACTATGGGCTGGTGAGATGGCTCAGTGGGTAAGAGCACCCGACTG
>NC_034593.1:22041018-22044527 GCF_900095145.1 Mus pahari
CCCCCCCCCCCAAAAAAAAAATGGAAACCCCAGGTTCAGGGAGAGACTCTACCTCAAAGAACAAGGCAGAGAACAAGAGTGGAAGATTCTTGATGCCTTCTTCTGGGTCTCCATTTACATGTATGCACATGCACACACGGTAAATAAATAATATTCAAAATAATAAAAATGGTAGTGTTCTTGCCTAGTGTGTGAGGGCCCAGGTAGTTAGCATCTGAAACAAACAGACAAAGCCAACAACAACAACAACAAAAAAACTGTGTCGCACCTGTACGATGGCGTGTAAATCTTATTATTCAACAGAAAACAACATGGATTTCTGTTGTTTAGCTTTAGTTGCTTTTCGTTGTCAGCAAAGACATCGTATAAGTCTGTCCTGCTGGGCCCCTAGTCTGTGGCTTCAGAAAGTCATTCTTTGTTTAGCCTTTGAACCCAACACTGAAATTGTTGGTGGCTGTGGCATCTTCTGTGAGACAGAAGGATGGGCCTGTTGACAGAGAACAGGCTGTCACATTTAAACAACCTAGGCAAGCTCCCCGTCCTGCCATCCTCTCTCCCCCTTGACCGTGCTTCCCTCTCCCTCTTTGCTTGGGTCACTGATCTCTCCACTGATAACTGTGCATTTGTGGAGTTTGCATCTCTTCCTTCTCCTGTGGGTCCGGACAAGCATCGCACTTTGTAGCTTGGATGGCTTTGAACTGACGGCTGTTCTTCTGCTTCTGCCTCCTTAAGTACTGGATGATGGGTGTGAACCACCAGCCCCAGCTTTGCTCAGTTACCTTTCCATGATTTGTTCCCCCCACCAAGTCTGTCTTCCTCTGTCTAGTTAGAAGAGCCTCTCGAGGGGCAGGGACATGGCTCCCCCCCCCCCCCCCGTGTACCTAGCTTTGAAAACTTCCTGGCACCAAGGAAACCCCTGTCAGTTTCCTAAGTGAGTAAGTGCGTAAGAGGCAGGGAGGTCCGTCCACAGAAGCTGCACAGAGGGCAGGGTGCTGATCCTGCACAGGAGGTTTCGGCCCTTTCTCAAGCCAGGCTGCATCCTGCAGGGTGTGCCGGCCAGACTGTTAGCCTTTCCCTGCCTGTCTGTTTCCTTCCCTTGAGGAACCTGGGGAGGAAGTGGGACAGGGTAAGTTGTCCACTGCTTCAGAAACTACGAACCTGGAGGCGACAGGGAAGAGAGGCACAGACGGTAACGCTGCGCATCCATTTGTTCGATCATTTTCAGTTAGGTTTGGTGGTTCTGGGACAGAAGGAATTCAAGGACTGCCTGAGCTGCGGAAAGGGCACAGAGCTAGCCTGGGTAATGCTGTGAGACCCTGCCTCGAAACAGAAAGTGGCTTGCATTTTCCCACAAGAGAGAAGTAGTCACTGCCGTAGCCATGTAGGGTCACATGTGAACTTGCACCTCTTTTGCAAAGCCAGAGACATGTACCGGCTCTGGAAATTTGCTTTGGTCTTCTGTGTGGCTCACTCTCAGCTCCCACCAGTGCTTGGTTGTACAGCCCTGTGTGTCCACGGCACTTCAGGGCCACCACAAAGTCTATAGCTATTTGCTAACCTCAGGGACAAGGGTCAGATGAGAGACTGTTGGACATTGTCTGTGACCCTTAGCACAGTTTTGGGCATCGCTCAGTATAGTACCAAGTTATAAATAGCCTTCCTCCTAGTGCTTAGTGGATACGAACAGTGGCATCCCAGGTAAGTGCTGAGAGAGAGCACGGCTGCCTGGGTTTTCTAGATAGGTCAGTATCATTCCTTTTAAATATTTTTTTCATATATTATTTGGGGATATATATATACATATATATATATACATATATATATGTATATATATTATATATATATATATATATATATATATATATATATATATATATTTGGAGCCTGCTTGTGAGAAAACCCATGATAGTTTGTCTCCCCCTTTTCTCCTTTTAGACCCTGGCACATGTAGGGATTGGGCCGCAGCCTATCACCACTCTTACATGCTAGGCAAGTACTCCACCCATGCCATCCACTCTCATTCTCTACCATTTGGGTTTTGTTGTTGTTGTTGATTCTTTTCTTTGTTTTTTGTTTTGTTTTTTGTTTTGGTTTTTCGAGACAGGGTTTCTCTGTGTAGCCCTGGCTGTCCCGGAACTCACTCTGTAGACCAGGCTGGCCTCGAACTCAGAAACCTGCCTGCCTCTGCCTCCCGAGTGCTGGGATTAAAGGCGTGCGCCACCACACCCGGCTTGAGAACTAGTCTTTTTTTTAATTTAGTAATTTATTTTATTTTTTATTAGATATTTTCTTTATTTACATTTCAAATGTTATCCCCTTTCCTAGTTTCCCCTCCAAAAATCCCCTATCCCACCCCCAGCCCCCTGCTCCCCAACCCACCCACTCCTGTTTCCTGGCCTTAGTATTCCCCTACACTGGGGCATAGAACCTTCACAGGACCAAGGGCCTCTCCTCCCACTGATGACTGACTAGGCCATCCTCTGCTACATATGCAGCTAGAGCCATGAGTCCCACCATGTGTTTTCTTTAGTTGGTGGTTTAGTCCCAGGGAGCTCTGGGGGTACTGGTTGGTTCATATTGTTGTTCCTCCCATGGGGCTACAAACCCCTTCAGCTCCTTGGGTCCTTTCTCTAACTCCTTCATTAGGGACCCTGTGCACTGTCCAATGGATGGCTGTGAGCATCCACTTCTGTATTTGTCAGGCACTCCATGTTCGGCTATTAAACTGAATTTTTAGCACTAAGTTGTGGGTTTCGACTGTGGCGTTTGTATACATGTGTGGCGATGCTGTTCTTCCTCCGTCTCTGTCAGTCTCCCTGTTGCCCACCGTGCTGCCTCCTGGAGATCCTTCTCGTGCACCCAATCCTCCCTCTTTTGCTCTCATGTCACATGTATGCTATCACATCTTGTTTTCCTTAAGAGCTCCTCCTCATTGCTTAGTCTGCCCTCTTCCGACTTTTGTGGACCTACAGACAGACAGACAGACAGATACACAGATGCACATTTCTATATTTCTAACCATTTTCTGCAAATGTTACCTTTTTTTTTTTAAATTTGGTGCTGGGGATGAAACCCAGGAACTTGCCCATGCTAGACAAACACTCTATCATTGAGCTGTATCCCCAGCCCATGATTTCATGTTAGTAATGGGTAATTAGAATTCTCTTGTATACACGTACCATCTTTTCTTCATCCAGTCATCTGTTGGTGGACCTCCAAGCTGGCTCCATTTCTTAGCTACTTTGAATACTGCAGTGATAAGTGTGGACGGACAGGTAGGCATCTCTGTGGTGTGCTAACACACAATCCTTTAGGTAAAAACCCAGAAGTGGAGTGGGTGGGTCATGTAGTTCAGCTTTTACTTTTTGTGGGAGCTATTACTGATTTCCCTAGTGACTATGCAGGCTACACTCCTCCCTGAAGGATAGGAGGGTTCCTCCTCCTCCTCTTCCTCCCCTCCCTCCTCTTCCTCCCCTCCCTCCTCTTCCTCCCCTCCCTCCTCTTCCTCC
>NC_034593.1:22044757-22049979 GCF_900095145.1 Mus pahari
TCCTCCTCCTCCTCCTCCTCCTCCTCCTCCTTTTCCTCCTCCACTTCGCCAGCATTTGTTTTTATTGCTTTGGTGATACCCATTTTGACTGGGTCAAAAAAGTTAGGGGAAACCCTGTGTTTTTCTCTGAGCTGAACTTCCTGTAACCTGTAATTTGCAGCTGGCCTGCAGCTGGCCTGCCTGCTCTCATGGCTCCTCCCTGGCTGTTTTCCCCACCTTTGACTTCTAATTGGTCCCTGCTCTCAGGTCCTCAGCATCACCGAGTGTTAAACAATATTGTTTAACACAATAGGCCGCCTCTCTAGATGATCCCCCCAGCACAGCCTTCTGGGTCACTCAGTGACAGATGGGATTTTTCTCCATTGCCAGCCAGTCCACCAGAGGAATCACCGGTGCCTGTGCTGAGGGAAAGATTGCAGTCTCTTTTCTCCAGGACTGCCTTCCTGGTCTGCCTTCCTGGTCTTTTGGGTGAGCCTCATGCTTGCTGTTCCCCAGGAGGGCTGGGGCAATGTGACTTGGCTTGCTTCCCTTCAGCACACTCCCTTTTGTCTCTCTCCATACTTCCCAGCTCTTCTCTCATCAGCTGCTTGCTGGCTAGTGTTTGGCAGCTTGACCCTCTCTGGGAAGAGGGAATCGATTGAGGAATGGCGTCCAACAGACTGCCTGTGCCAAGTCTGTGGGGGCATCTCCTTGACGAGTGATTGATGTGGAAGGGCCCAGCCTGCTGTGGTCCTGGGAGGATAAGAAAGGCAGCTGAATGTGAGCCCCGAAGCACGCCAGCAAGCAGCTCCTCTATGGCCTCTACGTCAGTTCCTGTCTTCAGGTTCCTTCCTTGAGTTCCTGCCCTGGCTTCCTCCATGGTGGAGTATATAGCGTGTAAGCGTGGTCAGTGTTTGTCACAGTAACAGAAAGAAAATAGGACAGCTGCCTTGGTTAGTACTGTCGGAACATAGTCCAAGACAGAGTCACGTGAGAGTTCTGAGTGCTTGTGAGAAAACTCCAAGAAAACAAGAGTCTCGTGACCTCAGCTTCTTCACATCACAGAATTGTTCTTGGAATGAGTTTCCATGCTCCTTCCAGGCGTGTGGGATAGAAGTGATTTACCCCAGCAGTTCTCGTTCGCATGCCTCTATGGAAAGCGGCTTGTCCTTGGTCGTGATTGAACACCTTAGTCATGTGATTCTCCTTAACCCCCAGAGTATAAACTGGCTGGTGCTCTGAATAAAATTCTTGGCTATTGCAAGAGACTTTAGTTTGCCTCATTTTAAAGCCCCGCTCTCCCAGGTTCATGCTGCCCACTAGAGCGGAAATCAGATACCCAGAGCTCTTCTCCTTTCTCTCTCTGGAATGCCCTGTTCTCTCTTACACTGGCTCTCTCCCTTAACTGGGTCACGCGGAAGCAGCATGTGTATGTCTTCCCATTTTCCATTAAAGCCCCTTCTTCATGCTTTCTTTTCTTACTTCTTTACCTTGAGTGGTGGGGCTAGGTGGGAACTAATAAGAAGCCTTCGTTTCTCTCATGTTAAAGTTTCTAGAGTCACTGGAAGGATTTGGTGTGAGAGGAGGGGAAACAGAGTGAGAAGGCTGTCTGTGTGGTTAGGAGGCAGTGGAGAGGAAGGGCAGTCTTGTATATGCACCCCTCTGTAGAGGGCCCTGTCTGTATTCACCTCGGCTCATTCTCCACTGTGAAGAGTCTCCAGTGAACGTCTTCTCTGGGACACTTGCTTCTGGGATTGTCCCTCTCGCTTGTGGAACCTGTGAGAAGAGTCCTCGGTTGGCCTTGGTCCTCCATGGGGCAGCATTTAGTAAGAAGTCCCACAGGTCGGCACTAGCAGCACAGCCCTTTGGGTTTTGGGTCAGGCAGGGGTAAGTGTGGTCTTATCCCGTTCCTTCCCTGATGGGCATGGTAAGTACTTGTGGTCTTTCCAGGTGAAAGATTGGGTGTCAGTGTTTGGTAGACAGTAAACAGTGCTTCACAACTAAGACCCGCTCTTCACTCTGGTAGGCTAGAGCTTTGGGCCTGTCCTCTGGCTGGTAGGAATTGGGCCTCATAAAACAGATGTGCTGGACTAGCTCCAAACTAGTTTTAAAAACTTGGTTCTTAGATTGGTTTAATTGTACATGAATGTTTTGCCAACATGTATGAATATGCATCTCATACATGTGTGGTACCTGTAGAGGCCAGAAGAGAGACTGAGATGTTCTGGAACTGTAGTCACCAGTAGGTTGTGAGCCAGCAGGTAGGTGCTGCGCACTGAACCTGGGTCCTCTCCAAGAGCAGCACGTGCTCTAAACCACGGAACCATCTCTTCTGCTCACTCGGCTAGTTTTAGGAGAAGTTTGTAGGTGTCAAAAGATTAATTGGAGTTTAATAACTGTCTTCTTTAACACTAGGATTTTCCAGTGTCTTTAAAAGGCTGAGCTGTTGCGAGTGAGAGAGAAGTGAGCCCTGATTACAGTCACAGTGTTCTTCAGTCTTTGTTATCAGCACACAGTTGCTGTAACTGGAGCTTTTAGGCCAAGATTCTGGAAACAGGCAGCCCCAGCAGGCTAGGTTTGGCCTTCCCCTCATGCCCAGTAAGGACAGGGAGGAGAGAAGAGGAGAGTAAGGAGGCCATTGGGAAGAAGTGGCCCATAAAGGGGTCCTCAAGCCCATCTTAATGGGGTCCTTCAGTGGAAGAATTGGGCACTGGGTGGAAGATAGTATAGTCAAGCAGTCCTGGCCAGGGTGTGGTCTCAGCTCCAGTCTAGCCCAGTTATCTGAAGATGTCCTTATTGCTTGAGGGGTCAGGGATGGGGGTAATTATCAGGGCGTGGTTACTTCTCTTCGTATAGAACCTGGTAACAGAGTGGGAACTTAGTACCAGGGGTGAGAAGGAAAGCATCCTTAGTGTTGTCTATGTCTCCATCTCCTATCATTTATATATCAAGGATGCAGAGATGGTTCAGGGGTGAAAACTGCACACTGCTCTTGCAAAGGAAAGGAACTGGGGTTCCAGCACCCACATGAGTCAGCTCACAATGGTTAGTAACTACAGGTCAAGGAGATCTGATGTCATCTTCTCTCTTGTGCCTTCACGGGCCTTGTGCATGCCCTGGAGAGGTGTTCAAACCTACATACACTCTCACACATGTGTACGCATAGTTAAAACTAAAATCTCTGTCTTTTTGTTTTGAAACAGGACGCCATGTAATCCAGGCTGGTCTCGTACTTGGTTCAGTCTGGGCTTGGGGACCTGCTTCTCTTGCTACCTTCCCAGTTCGATTGTAGGTGCACAGCATCATGTGGCGTAATGGCCTTCCATTAATATTTCTACACAGGCTAAGTTTGACCCTACCAAATCTTTCTGGGACATCTAAAAGGACTATGGCACCAGTATTTGTGTGGAGTCTGGAGGCAGTGAGTTGAGGGCTGGGGCAGCTCAGTTGGTGGAAGTACTTGCACAGCAGGCACAAAGCCCTGGCTTCAGTCCTCAGCACACGTAAACTGTGTGTGGCGGACTCCTGTCACTCAAGCAATAACTCAAAGCAAGTGTGAGGCCAGCCTGAGTTGCAAGATGCTCTGTGACACCCTGTGTCAAAAACAATAAGCAAAACCAAAATAATAATAATAGTAATAAAAATTGCCCCAAAGTCACCCCCAAATAAGAAATTGGATAGCCCTGAAAGAGTCTAAGGCCCCGAGCTTCAACAAACGTTAGTACAGTGAGCCAGTTTGAAGTATTGACCTTCAGGTGTCATTTCTGCGTTCACGTACTCTACCGCTGGTGGGTGACTGTGTGTTACAGTTGAGCATTAGGGTGAAGTGGTGGAAAATAGACCATGTGTTTTCCTCATGTCTTGTGTGGACAGCCGCCCAGCTTCAAAGCCAACGTTTGCTCCTTTGTGCATATGTGGGTGCTCTCTCAGGTGATGTGCGTGTATGTGGAGTCAGAGAACCACTTCGGAATCACCCTGGCCTTTGCTCATCAGCACAGTGTCCTCACACTGGAATTCTGGAGTCCCTGGGACCCTCCAGTACAGGGTGAGACCTAATTTCCAAAAAGAACCAAACAAAATGAGTGGGTAAAAAAATGCACACGAAACCCATAAAATCTCCTCGGAAGGGGCTGCTACTATATTATTATCCCTCTGCCCTGTAAATGCTTTGATGTTGCCTGGATTTGCCTAGTATTAAACAGCTTACATTCTTGTAATTGTGGATCTAGAAGAAATGGTTTCCTTTTTAAAACAGATTTATTTTTATTATGTCTATGTGGGGGTATGTGCATGTGAGTGTCCATACCTATGGAGGCCAGAAGAGGGCATTGGATTCTGTGGAACTCGGGAGCAGGCGGTTGTGAGTCACAGGACATCTGTGCTGGGAACCAAACCTGGGACTTCAGGAAAAGCAGCAAGCTCTCTTAACTGCTGAGCTGTTTCTCTGGCCCTGAACTGTGTGCTCTACAAGAGTGAGTAAGTTGTTTCAATTACATCCGTCTATTTGGACCAGCAGCTTATGTAAACAATGAAGAGTCTAGGAGCCATCCAAACACCATCCTCTGTAGGACAGTCTGTACTTCGTTAGAGAGCCTTGTGGGCTGAGCTTGCAGGCCAGTGTGCCTCCTGAGGGCTCCACACATTGTGGCTGAGTTGTTTGAACTTGAGACTAAGGAGTGGCAGTAGGACTGCTTCCTGCTGTGAAGGCCTGGGCTTTTTTGTTCCAGTGCCTGGTCCTGCTGCACAGTTGAGCAGATCTGCTGGCAGCTAGAGCATGCTGCCAGGACACAGAGTTTGTGGGACGTTTCAGAGCCGGCTTCCCTTCCTCCTGATTTCAAGTTCTGCTCATTGTAATGTTGCAAAGCACAAGGAATAGGAGAGGTGTGCCTTGGAGCGCTGTTTGAGTAGTGGCTGCCATCCAGCTCTGAGCAGTCATATTCAGAGTGATGAGTCAGAGTCGGGTGAGCTACCCAGTCAGAGACACTCAGGCTGTGGTGCAGTAGGAGCCGAGCTAGGCAGTTAACAGCTCAGCCTCAAATGAGCATCAAATAAGTGGGCTGCTCACCCTTCCTATTCATAAGACTTTCAGGGAATCCAGAGAGGGGAAGTTCAAATGGTTCTAAAGCCATACAAAAGGGTACATAATATGTTTTAAAAATATTTTATATAGAATGCACTAGTTGATTATTGTCATTGTCGATATACATAAGCAGGCTATCATCTGACTCTTTTTTTTTTTTTTT
>NC_034593.1:22050059-22063117 GCF_900095145.1 Mus pahari
CTGGCTGTCCTGGAACTCACTCTGTAGACCAGGCTGACCTCGAACTCAGAAATCTGCCTGCCTCTGCCTCCCAAGTGCTGGGATTAAAGGCGTGCGCCACCACACCCGGCATCATCTGACTCTTAAGACATTGGTAAATATAGATATAAAATCATTTCCCTTGAATGTTTAGACTTCATGCACCATTTGAGGAATAGTGTCTATCCCACCACGTAAGAGATTATTCAGGTTTTAAACTATAGAGAGCCCTCAATGTAAAAAACAGGAAGTCACCTGTTGGAGATCTCATCTAATTGTCTGCTTCCTGGACTTTGTGAAAAGCAGCCGCGTCCAGCTTGTGCAGTGCTGTGGGCCGTGGAGTGTGTGTGAGTGTGCAGCCAGGCGGAGGGCATGAGCCAGCAAGCAGGGACGCTGTATTCCAGCAGGAGTTGGGAGGGTTTTGTTTGCAAGCCCTGTTCTTAAATGCTGCAGGTTGAATCAGCTGCTGTGTGAAACAATGAAAGGAAAACAAGAGCCATTTGTCCTGGCAGGCAGAAGCGGCTCTGAGCAGGACACGAAAGACCTCAGGAGGGCTTTTGATTAGGAGCAGAACCCAAGGCAGGAGAAAACATTTTTTTTTTTCTTTTCCTTTTTCTTTTTTGGGAGGAGAGAGCAGTAAGAAAAAGAATCTTCAATGATTATTAAAAAAAAAAAATCAATGTATAGAACGTGAAAATGAAGGCTCATGGTTAGGTGTCTGTCAAGCAAGCATGAGAACTTGAAGTTAGACTGTCAGCATGCACAATTTGTTTTATTCTTTAACAAGTTGTGCATGGCATGGTAGCGAGGGCCTACACTTTCAGTATGGGAAGAATGGAGTTCTTTCAGAGTAACAAAGACACTGGGGCTCTTTGCATTGCTAGCCTAGCAGAATTAGTGAGCTTCAGGTTCAGCGACACACACACACACACACACACACACACACTTACACATATTTAAAAAGGTGAAAAGATAGCCACTGGAATTTGACTTCTGGCCTCCATATACACGGACACGTACATAGACACACGCGAATACACCCCACACTAACAGGCATGTGCCACACCACACACATACCTGCACAAAAAGAAAGAATGCAAACACACCCACTAAAAGGAAATATTTCCAAATAATGTGTTTGAAAAGGGGCTTGTATCCAGTCTATATAAAGAACTCTTAGAACTCAATGATAATCACATACAAAGTGCTTAGCATTCGAGTCTTTTGCCTTAGACACTAGGAAGAACGGCGGGTCTCCCACAGTTTAGGTCTCTACTGAGCTACAGGTCCAGCCCCAGGAAGATGTGGGTCCTTAGATGCAGACCTTATCAGTCTGGGTTCATGATCTAGTTTGCACTGTGAGAAGTAGCAAGGAGTTAGTTTCCAGAGTTGATGGGGTCAGAGGCTGGCCCAGGGCACCTTCACAGCCTTGACTCCACCACCTGCCCACAACAGACCAATTCAATGAAGAAACCATAGTGACAAAAGGAGGCCTAATTACTGAGGCCATGCCAGGCAGAGGGATGAAGAAAGAGGCCCAGGGCCTTCCATGGCCATCCTCAGGGTCTTGTTGGCTTTACAGGAGGACAAGTGGTCTGCAGAGCTTAGCAGGCCTGGCCACGGTGTGGTTCCACAGGTCAGCATTGTCTTATCTCTCCTGCCTGGCTTCTGACAAGTCAGACTGTGAAATCGCCTCGTAAGAGACGAGTTCCTACATGGCCAGCATGGGGCTTCAGCCCTTTCCTTCTTTCAAAGTAACATTCTTAAGAAAATCCCATTTTTGGGGGGGGAGGAAATGACTGCATCAATAGTCTGATGGCCTAGGGGAATGGTGTGCGTGTCTTTAGAACGTCTGCACTGAACACGGCCAAGGTGTTTCAGTAGGAGTAGAAAAGCGCTTAACACTTGTCTGTCTCCTTTGACTGTGCTGAGCCTCCTCCGTAAAGCCGTCCCCAGCCAGAGCTCTGTCTTTTCACTCTACCTTACATGGTGCTTAGAAGGCCTGGGAGAGCAAGACATGAACGGTGTTGAGAGTGTCACGGGGTGGGAGAAGGGCTGGAGGGAGACGGGGGACATTGGCTCCTTGGTCCTGACCAGTCGAGTCTGGAGATGCTCTTCCGTCACTGCTGAGCCTGGGAGAGTCCTGTGTCATCCTTTGCTGTCCCAGCCTCATGGTGCGTGACTATGACAGGCTAGATGTTCCAGATGGCGCATAATGGAGATCTGATTTTAAATGGATCCGTTGTTTATTGAGAGTAGATATACTTGTCCGGGAAGTAGCAGTGATTTTATATTCTGGAGCGGAGCAGGATAGGTGGGGCAGATTCAACTCCCCAGTTATTACCTCAGGCGGCTTTTGTCTTAAGCTTCCTCTGTAGCAAGAACAGCGTGGAGCAGCTGGTGGCAACACACAATCTGTTCTGTTGGGTCATCTTTTAGAATACAGGAAGCTTTGGGAATGTAACTGGTCTGTAAGTACTAGTCTTATGGAAACTACTTAGTTTCTGGTGATCTTGAAAGGACAACAATGAGAAACAAACAAGTCACAAACAGGGAGCTGAAGAGGCTAGCACAGCCTCTTTGCTTTCCTGACATGGAGCTTTAGCCTTTGAGCTGTTCTCCCTGGAGGGAGACCACAGACAGCATTGAGAGGGAAAAGTTTGGGTGTGTTGGATCCCTTGTTCTTTGGTCTAGAGTCTCTTGGGGAGTTAAGGTTCTCAGGTTTGCTTTGAAACCTGTGATAGAATTCATGAATGTGCAGATCAACAATCTGAAACATGAACAGCCCTGTAATAGTGGCCTCATGACAGCCTTATTATTATATAAATAAATCAGAGGGCCTATCTATCTATCTATCATCTATCTATCTTCTATCATCTATCTATCTATCTATCTATCTATCTATCTATCTATCTATCTATCTATCTCTCTATCTTCTATCACCTATCATCTATCTTCTATCATCTATCATCTATTTATCATCTATCATCTATCTTCATCTATCTATCTATTTGTCTGTCTATCATCTAGCTATCTTATTTTAATTTTTTTTTTTTGATGCTGGGCTTCTTTGTATACCACTGACTGTCTTAGAACTTTCTCTGTAGACCAGGCTGGCCTCAAACTCAGAACTCAAGAGATCCATCTGCCTCTGCTTCCCAAACCCTGGGATTAAAGGCGTGCGCCACCACTACGGGACTATTTTTACTTATTTTTTTATTAGGCTGGCCTTAAACTTGCTGTGTAGCTGAGGATAACCTTACACTTCTGTTCTTCCTGCCTCTACAGTTCAAATGCCAGGATTATAGTCAGGCACAAGCACACCTAGTTTATGCAGTGCAGCAGATCAAACCCAGTTTTGCAAGGCAAGCACTTTACCAACTGAGGTCCAGCCCCAGCCGCAGGGTGGCTTAATGATCTTCTCTAATGCTTTTCTGTGGCATCTTCCATACATCTGTGTACCACAGAGAACTCTGGATCCAACATAATCTCAGGGTTGGAAGAAAAGGCTTACTTGGCAAATCAAGAAAAGATATAGGGGTGATTTGAAAGCGTATGGCGCCTCTACCAATGGTCAGGAGTCTGAGTAGGTTACCCTGATTTGTAGTGGGTGCTGATTTCCATGATCAAAGCATCCATACTCCGGGCGAGGCTCGGATGCCTGGCTACTGTCAACTGATGCACAGAGTCTGTGTAAGGTTATCAGCTGCTTTCTGTGCTTGCCCGCGCTGTGCCTGCTTGCTTCCAAAGAGCACTGCCAAATAAAAGAGGAGGTAAACGATACGTTATACGAGGTATGCACGAATGCAAAGGGTGGGGTGCCGAGAAACGGGGTTATGTAGAACGGGAAGCAAGCAGGAATGCTTAGAAGGCACACATAACCCCTGCCCCGGGGAACAGGAAGCTGGACTGCAGCCAGGATAATACATCAGCTTTAGGGCAGGATGGGTAGCACCAGTGGGTAAGACATTGTTAGGGTGTTATGTACAGTTTAGGTTAGTCAGGCAAGCTCTAGGAACGCTGGCCACCTGCATCCCAGCAGCAGCAGCGTTGGCAGGGTGTCACCAGGCTACAGGTCCACGAATCCATGGACTAATTTAAAAGGAAAGTGATTTCTTTGCAGTTTGGCCAAGCTGAGGAGAAAGGCTCTTAAGTCTCTCTCCACCTTCCCCATAGCAGATGCAGGGAGCGCTCTATACCAGAAACAGACACATTTATGTCTTGATGTCGGAATTTACTGAATAAGGGTAAACTTGCATGGCACAGTGATTTTATTAGCAGCAATTGCCAAGTGTGTCCCTGCATTCCCTGACACATATCACAAAGCACAGTAATATAAACACAGCAAATACAAGTTATCTCTATATGATATATATATATCATATATAGTGTGACATCACTTCCTGCCAGGCAAGTGTTTCATCTGGTTGTGTTTTTTAGCTACCCCCAGCACGGCATTCTCTGGAGTCATGGTTCAGTAGTCTGATATCTGAACAGAGAGCAGAGTATTTCTTTCTAGACTATCTCCTTCCTACCAGGGCTTCAACACAGGGTCACTGTGACTGTGGAAGCCCAGTAGAGCGACCTTCAACAAATGTTGGCCAGTTGAGTAGAGAGATGAATCAGTGGCTGCTTGGAAACTGAGAAACAAGGAAGGAGGTGCGCAGAGAAGCAAGCTTTGGCTGCGTGAGAAGCTAGATAGTCCGCCAGTCCGCCGAGAACACGGCGAGCTACTGCTGTGGGGGTGTGGGGGGGGGGAAGAAGGAAGAGTAGACCCTGCTAATTTTATTTATTTATTTAAACAGGGGTCTTATCATGTAGCCCTGGCTGCCCCGGAACTTGCTGTATAGGCTGGTCTTGAACTTATAGTAATCTGCCTGCCTCTCTCTTCCAAGGGCTAGGATTTAAGGTGTGAAGCCACTAAAACAGCAGTTCATCACCTTCCTAGTGCTGTGACCCTCTAATACAGTTCCTCTTGTCGTGGTGACACTCCCACCCCCCAACCATAACATTATTTCCATTGCTACTTCATAACTGTAATTTTGTTACTGCTATGAATCGTAACGTAAACGTCTGTGTTTTCCAGTGGTCTCAGGTAACCCCTGTGACATGGTCACGTGACCCCCCAGAGGGGTTGTGACTCACAGGTTGAGAGCTGCAGCACTAATGTCTGAGTAGGTATTAATTTTTTTTTTTTTGGTGGTACTTGGGATTATAAGTTACTTAAAAATTACTACTACAGAATACCTGAAGCAAATCAATGTAACTGAGAATTTGTTTTGGCTAAAAATGTTTTGTTGTTTTCTGCGGTTTGGGGGATAGAGTCTGTCCCGGTGGAGATGGTATCGTGGTAAGAGCATGAGGCAGCTGGCCACATTGGATCTGTCATCAGGAAGCAGGGACAGAGGAAACCCGAGGCTAGCTTTTGTTCACCTTTCCCCTTCTGGTCTGTTTGGGAACTCAGCCCATGGGAGTTGCTGCCCATAATCAGGGTAGGTCTTCTGTGCTCAGTTAAACCTCTCTGTAAATGACCTCAGCAGCGGGTCAGAGGTGTGTCCAGTCACATTGGCAATAAAGATCAACCACCACAGGATGCATGGCACTCCACCTTCCCAGCCCTGCCCTTGTAAATTTTGAGGAATTTATAAGCTAGGTCCTGGAGATGGTTGGAAATGTAGATCCGGAGTTTGAAAAAGACAGCTGAGGGGCGGGAGACAGTGCCAAAATGATCAGTATTCAAATAGAGTCACTTCAAGTTAGCGAGCAGCCGGCGAGTCTCTCCTGTGTGCCAGTCACCGTGCCATTAGGAAGTTCATTTTCTTGTAAGGCAAGCAAAAACTGTGATGTGGAGTGAAGTAAGATATTGAGCTTTGTCTAAAGCCGGCTTGAAAATCCAGCGACCCCGGAGACTGAGGTAGGGAGATTGAGAGCTCAAGTTGGAGCTAGCAAGATGGCTCGGCAGGTTCAAAAGACTTCTACACATGTATGATGACTGAACTCAACTCTTGGAGCCCATGGTGGAGGGAAAGAACTGATTCCTGAAAGTTGTCCTTCGACCTAGGCTCAGTTAGGCTTGCTGTTGCTGTGATGCAATACTATGACCAGAAGCAGGTGTGAAGAGAAGGGTGACTTCACTCACAGTTCCATATAGCAGTTCATCATCAAATCATTGGGCAGAAACTCAAACAGGGCAGGAAGCTGTAGAGTGGGAGCTGATGCAGAGGCCATGGAGGGGTGCTGCTTACTGGCTTGCTCCTCATGGCTTGCTCAGCCTGCTTTCTGACGGAACCCAGGGCCACCAGCTCAGGGATAACACCACCCACAGTGGGCTGGGCCCTCCCCCATCAATTACAATTAAGAAAATGCCCTATAGGCTTACCTATACCTTGATCTTATGAATGTATTTACTTAATTGTGGTTCCCTCCTCTCAGATGACTTTAGTTTGGGTCAAGGTGACAAAAAACTATCCAACAAGGGGTGAAAATTAAAAAGTTCAGGGCGAGAGAACTCACAGAGGACTTGTGTTCGGTTCCTAGCATCTGGATTGGGCAGCTCATCATTGTGTTCTGGAATCTGAGAGCGGAGGCTCTTACATGTGCTCTACACACACACACACACACACACACACACACACACACACACACACGCTGATGTATGTACAGAATTTAAAATCAATGTTTTAAAAGTTCAAGACTCCTCTGGGAAGCTTAGTGAGATGCTGCTTCAAAACAGAACAGTTTATAGGGGATGGGGTGGGGATGACTCTCAGTGGTGGAGCGTTTCCTATTGTTTGAGAAGCCTTGGGACCAGCCCCTAGTACCACAACAAAAATAAAACAATAAAAAGTAGAACTTTGGAGGCATCTTATTTAAGAAAACTGAACCAGGTGACAGTGGTACATGCCTTCTATGCCAGCACTTGGGAGGCAGAGGGAGGCAGATCTCTGATTTCAAGGACAGCCTGGTCTACAGAGCAATTTCCAGGGCAGCCAGAGCTAGCTACATAGGGAAACCCTGTCTCAATATCCTTCCCCCCAAACCCCCCCCCAAAAAAACCAAACAAACTCTGGGCCAGAGATGAAGAACTAATCTATAAGATACACACATATACACAAAGGCAGGCATGGGTCACATTGGCCACACCTGTAATCCCAGCACTGAGGAGATTGGGGCCCAAAGATCCTGAGTTTGAGGCCAGCTTAGGCTACATAGCTAGACCTCGTCTCAAGAAACCAAGCAAAGTCTGAGAATGTGGCTCAGTTGGTGCCCAACGTACATAACATACTGGAGGCCCCAGCATTCCTAGCGTGGTGTACATGCCTGTAATCCTAGCACTTGGGAGGCAGCGGCAAGAGGATCCGAAGTTCAAGGCTATGTTTTACTATAGGGTGAGCTTGGGGTCAGTCCGAGCGCTATGAGACCCTCTTTTAAAAAGAAGATAGCATCTGCCTCCCGAGTGATAAATACAATAGCATCTGCCTCCCAAGTGATAAATACAATAGCATCTGCCTCCCGAGTGATAAATACAATAGCATCTGCCTCCCGAGTGATAAATACAATAGCATCTGCCTCCCAAGTGATAAATACAAGACAGTGGACCATGCCAGGAAACTTGGTAAGGTAGAGTGGATCCGACACCCTGGTACCCACCTGAGACAGTAGGCACCTCCCTGTTCCCTACTAGATTCCTGGCCTGGAACACGTGTTCACACACTCCCCATTTCGGTTGGTTGGTCGGTCGGTCGGTCGGTCGGTCGGTCGGTCACATAGCCCAGAGCAGAGTTCTCCATGCTAATGAGGTATCTAGAGGCCCTGAGGTTTTAGCCAATAAATTTCCCTTCCCAGACATTCCTCCCTGCAAAAGGCATTTAATGTCTGGTCCACCCTGAGGAGTTGGCATGGCACTTCATTTTCCACGACGAACAGTCAATAAATGGTATGGATAAACATGGACTGTCACTTTCATCCAGAACCACTACACGACAAAGGCCTTCACCTACAGAGCCACAGCTTAAGTCTTCTGTAGAAGGCCTCTCTTGTGCTTCTAGACAACTGCATTAAGCTAAGGACTTTCACTGATGAGCTAAACTGGAGTTCCCCCATTTTCCCTGACCCCGGGTTTGTCGTTGTCCTCAGCCTGTGAGCCCCCAATGGTCCCAACCTCGTCCAGGGCCTGCAGATCCCCATTCCTTCATTCCCGACTCCTCTGTATGGCACCCCAGTGACTCCTAGATATCCAGGAGTCAGGGAACCCCAACCTTGGCCTACCCCATCTTAGACTGTATTCTCCTATGCCCTGAGTAGTGTCTCTGTACTTGCCCAAAGCCCAGCGGGGCGGGTGGGAGTGGAATGTGGATCCATAATAGATAAGATCCTGGAGAAGTTAAAGGGAAAGAAACTGTGGTGAGCAGGTTGGTAGGCACTTGACTGAGCAGGCCTCTGGTGAGCTTAGCTTCAAGGTGTGGGACTGAATATCAGAATGTTGTAGGTCATATGGTTGGAAGAGAGAAAGCAAAGAAGACCTTATGCATAGAAACACTTGGGTGTGCATCGAGAAAGCTTGTGATAGACAAGATCACAGGACAGAGTGGTATCAGTTGTGATCCTGGAAAAAGAAAGAAGTGGGGGCTGGAAAGCAACGATGGGCTGGTCTCCTGAGAGCTCACACAAGGAATTTACAGCCAAGGAGAGCGTGGTTTCTACTGGGGAAGTTCCACCTTAATCCTCCTTTGTTGCCCCTGCCCCTGCCCCTTTTCTTTTGTCTCTGTAGTCCACACTGGTCTGAAACTGGTGATCCTTCTGACCTTGACCCTTGAAGACTGGAGTTATAGTCTTGCATCAGTCCATCTGTCTGTTCACCCATCCATCCACCCACCCATCCATCTGAAGGAAGGCAGGCAATAGTTAATTCCTGAGTAGTAGGCAGCTAGAGAAAGAGGCCCTGGACCAGATCGGGGTGATCTCTGAACACTTTCCATTTCATCCCAGATGGCCTGATTGGCAGTTCTTGCCTGAAAGCATCCCTCTTCTGGAGGGCTTTATTCCTATTCCAGGCACAGGCTTTTTCCTCCATGGCTACTTCAGAAGTCCGCTTTCATCTGGTCTGCTGTCACTTAATGTGACCCAACCCACAAAGAGCATCTTGGCCATCCAGTTCAAGAAGGGAAAGGGGGCCTGACCCTGTCACATACTCTAAAAAATAGGTTGTAGGACTACCTTTGCATCAGTAAGTTTTGGCTGTGTGCCATGGACTACAATGGGCCCATCTTGCCATTCTATACCTGAGAAGTTACCACAGAAAGGATTGCTAACAGGCAGCATTGTCTGTCAGTCTGTCTGTTGGTCTGTCTGTCTTTTGTCTCATGCCAGCTGACCACTTACATTATGTTGTTCTCCCAGGTTCTATTTTGTTTTGAGATAGCATTCCACTATGCAATCCAAACTCCTGATTGACACTCTTGCCTTAGCATCCTGATTGATTGTACCACCATGGACACAGAATCCCTTTTGCAGTTTCTTAGCATTGTGTATAAAGAATAGAGGGGTGGGGGGACTGGAGAGATGGCTCAGTGGTTAAGAGCCTAGACTGCTCTTCCAGAGGTCCTAAGTTCAATTCCCAGCAACCACATGGTGGCTCACAACCATCTGTAATGGGATCCGATGCCCTCTTCTGGTGTGTCTGAAGATAGCTATATTTTATGTATACTCATATACATAAAATAAATAATTCTTTAAAGAAAAAAAAAGCATCCAAAGGGGCCGTAGGTGAGAATTGCACACTGATATGCTGCAGAGAGGAAACACAAGGTTTCAAGCACTCAACAGCTGCTGCGATGAAGGAGGTGGAAAGGGACGAAAGTTCCCTTTGCTGAGCTGGAACTCAAGCTGGGGCAGGTCCAGCTAGGGAGGTTTGCAGCTGTCCTGAGGGACGGATGGCTGGCGTGTGGGGATGAAGCTGTCATTTCACCACAGTTGGGTCCTTTTGAGAACTTCGATTTCTTCACATCCTCTTTCTATCCTTGCTGGGGTTGAAATGTGGGGCCCTGCCCACAACCAGAGACACATGTCCACACCACTGTTCAATGGTCCTTCTCTAGCCTACAGTAGTCATGGAAGTTGAGCACCAACAGCAACTGAAATTAAATCTGTCCTTCAAGCTGATCACAGTAGCCTTTCATCCCAGCTCTTGGGAGGCAGAGGCAGGGGCATCTCTGTAAGTTCAAGACTAGCCTACACAGCACGTTCTACACAGCACGTGACAGGACAGCCAAGGGCTACATGGTGAAACCCTGTTGCAACCTTTTCTTCCCCAGATCTGTTCTTAAAAATATACTTTGACATGAGACCGTCTCAAAACAGACCCACCCCAAGTAATAACTGTAATAAAGTCCACTCAAACCTTATAGTGTTCAAAAATCATGACCAGATTGTGATACAGAAAGATTATTCTTCTTTTTTTTTTTTTTTAAAAAAAAAAAATTATTTTATATATGTGGATACACTGTCACTGTCTTCAGAAACACCAGAAGAGGGCATCAGATCCCATTACAGATGGTTGTGAGCCACCATGTGGTTGCTGGGAATTGAACTCAGGACCTCTGGAAGAGCAGCCAGTGCTCTTAACCACTGAGCCATCTCTCCATTCCTGGAGTACAGTTCTGGTCTTATTCTGTCACTTGCTCTTTGGCCGAGTCAGGGTCTCATAGCACAGCATAGCTTCCACCTGCTATGTAGCCAAGAAGGACCTTCGGCTGCTCACCTGCCAGCTTCCATCACCTCTCCTGGATTCCAGATGTGCACCCCCACACCTGGTTCACATAGTGCTGAGGACTGAACCCCCAGAGCTTTGCACTTGATAGACAAGCACTGTCCTAACTGAGCCCCAGACCCCGTTTTCAAATTTGAACGTTTATAGCATGCTGTCTCTGGGTTGGCTGATTGTTTTGTTGGGACGGGAACCCACATATCCCAGGCTGGTCTGGCCCCCACTGTGGCTGGTGTGATCAGGAGCCGCCTCTCCTGCCAGATGCTGGGATCATGGGCTTGGCACTGTCACACCTGGTGCTGGGACAACTGCTTGCTTGTTTCTCTAACTTATCAGTAATTTTAAATGTCACGTTTCCTGTGGCAGCTTTCTGGGTGCTTTCTCTACCACCCACTTTTTCTTCCTCTCTTGCTTTCTCTCCTTGACAAACACTTTCTTCTCAGTGCCACCCCCGCCCCCAGCCACTGTTGCAGACAAAGCACACTGCCTTGCAGAAACACAGCTAATGTAAGTGAATGCAAGCTAAGAAGCAGAAGTGTTTCTGGGGAGGCCTGGGTAAACCGAGCCATGTGTTAGACCAGCATGCTGTGCCTACTATGGAATCTGGATGAATGAATATGGTGATGCCCTGGTCAGTCTAGCTGTTACCATAGTCAGACCTACAGTAGTTTTCATTACGCAAATCAAACGACATTTTCTAAAGAATTTATATTTAGAATTACACACACACACACACACACACACACACACACACACATAGTCTATGCACATATGTTTATTTGTTTATTTATTTGAATTATTAAATTTAATTATTTGTGTGCACATAGCCATCGCCAGCATGTGGAGGTCAAAGGGTAACTTGCAGGACTCAGTTCTCCCTTTTCATGTGGGCTCCAGGAATTGAACTCAGATCGTCTGGTTTGGTGGCAAGTGCCACTGCCCACAGAACCATCTTGCTGGCCCTCCAAGATGGATATTAATTATTTCAAGCTGTTCAGTAAAGTGGACAGTTATGTCAGAGCATACATAGAGATTGAATTATCATTATCTATTGTCCCGGTTGTTATGGTAAATGAATGCTCCCAGAATGCTGCTGGTCATGGATAGGTCATTCACCTCGTGCTCTTATTTTTCATGAATACTGCCTGGTGGGTTTATGAGGAACGCTTTCTAGCATTTCCTAGGTAGGCTGGGTAAACTGAGCCAGGTGACCATAACTCAGCACAGACTCCAAAGGAACCCAGGTGGGTGTGCTTGTCAAGAGAACAAGCCGGGGTCAGCGAGTCGGGATGAATGTGGCCACCGTGAGGATCTGACAAGGTAGCTTACCTTGTTGTCAGATTCTGCTTTCATAGTCCGTAGTGAAGCACCGGCGCTCTCCAGCTGTGCCCTTTATGGAAAGAATTTTTTAAAATGGTTTATTTACTTGTGGTTTTGACTAAGTGTGTATGTGTGTGTGTGTGGCAGGGGCAGGGAGGGGGTGTACAGTCCAGACGAGGGCATCTGACCCTCAGTGAGACTATGGGAATTTACAGGATGCCGGGCTTTTATGTGAGTTCTGGGCTCTGAACTCTGGTCTTCATGATTGAGGAGCCGTGTTCATACGCCATGAGCCATGACTCTGAAAGGTCTTTGCTGGGACCCAGGGCTCTTCTCTAACTGTACTTTCTATGAGGCCTCTGTGCAGATATCCTTTTGTTTGTTTTTGAGACACGGTTTTACTGTATAGCTCAGGCTAGCCCAGACAGGTTCTCACTTGCAGCAATCCCTCTGTTTCCTATGTTCTGGGTTCAGGGGCTTAAACCATACCTCGCTTGGATAGTCCTTAGCTATTTCCGAAAAGCTCCTGGTTATGTCGCTTCTTCTTGTTAGTGTGTGTGGCTTCTCCCACTTCCCAAGAGACCAGACACATCTAAACACAGAAGCCTTAAAACACGTGAAAAATACTTAGAATAATGTAAAGCTTTCCTTTATTTCATCAACACTTAAGTATTCTTCTGGTATTTACTTGGCATTTATTTATTGTAGTTTATTTGGAATGTTAGGCTGTCTTTAGAAAATAGATATATTACAGTTATTTAGAAAGCAGGAATGCAGCCTAGTAGTGCAAGTCTAAAATTTCAGCTCTTCAAGAGTGGGCTACAGAGAATTCCAGGCTATTTAGTGAGACCCTGACTCAGAGAGAGAGAGAGAGAGAGAGAGAGAGAGAGAGAGAGAGAGAGAGAGAGAGAGTTTTAAAGGGGCTGGAAATATTTTGTCAGGGCTGGAAGTATAA
>NC_034593.1:22063777-22077872 GCF_900095145.1 Mus pahari
CTCTCTCTCTCTCTCTCTCTCTCTCTCTCTCTCACACACACACACACACACACACACACACACACACAGGCACGTATGCACACACATACACATACACGAATGCACACAT
This sequence comes from Mus pahari, assembly GCF_900095145.1. NCBI lineage: Eukaryota > Metazoa > Chordata > Mammalia > Rodentia > Muridae > Mus > Mus pahari. The sequence continues at coordinate 22,063,887 of NC_034593.1, forward strand.
TTGCATGCTCACTCTGAAAAAATACAAGCAAGCTAACCCCCCCCCCCCCGTGTTGTTGAGCACTGCTTTGTATACCTGCCTGATGCTAACAGTTGATACCACCCCTCTTCTCCACAACCTTGCAGAGTAACCTGATACATTCCCTGGGACTGAGCCACCATCTGATCACACTGAATTTCATCATCATCTCTTTCGGCAAGCAAAGTGCAAGGTCTTCTCTGAAAGTGAAGGTGACGGACACCGACTTCGATGGGGTAGAAGTCCGAGTGTTTGAAGGTTCTCCGAAACCGGAAGAGCCGCTGCGACGCAGCATCATCTATATCCACGGAGGAGGCTGGGCCCTGGCTAGTGCAAGTAAGTCCCTGCCACTGTCAGGGGACGCTGGGAGGGGCATGATTACTGTTTAAGAATGGGACCCAGGGTTCTCCTGGAGCATCCTGGTTCCTATGTCGCCCTGGCCACATTGTCAGTGCCTCTTTTGTTTATATGGTTATGGTCTACAGAGGTTTCTCCTTCCTTCCTTGTTTGTTTTCTTCCTGTCTTCCTTCATATCTTCCCATCTATAGCACAGGGGGTTGAAAGCATCGTTTGTGAGACAATGGCTCTACAGCTGAGCCCTAGCCCCAGCCCTTGTTGATTTACTTTTTTTTTTTTTTTTTTTTAAGATTTATTTACTTATTATATGGAAGTACACTGTAGCTATCTTCAGACACCCCAGAAGAGGGCATCAGATCTCATTACGGATGGTTGTGAGCCATCGTGTGGTTGCTGGGATTTGAACTCGTGACTTTTGGAAGAACAGTCACAGTGCTCTTAACCGATGAGCCATCTCTCCAGCCCGGTGATTTACTTCTTAGTGCTGATTGCTTTGAAAGTCTTTTAGAGCTAAGAATGTAGCTTAGATGGTAGAGTGCTGTGTGGCATGCACAAGCTCCCATGATCTAAATCATAGACTTACTGTAATCCAGTGATATTAGCTTTCTGTATGAAAATAAGCTCACCTTCATTTTACCAGAAGTCACCACCCTTACAAGCACGTGAGCTAGTTATCTGTAGCCGTGATCAACTAGATTCTGAAGGATTCTTCTTACAAAATAGAGTGGACATTGCTTAATACAAGGTAACTCAACATGAGCTTTTGAAACCCAAAGAGTAAGATACCGAAAGTATGCAGCCGTTAAAAGAAAGCACAGTGTTTCCAAGTGAGGAGGCCTTTTCTTTGCAGTTGGACAGCTCTCAGGAGCAGAACCAATTAGAAGCAGCAGGCTGTCTAGTATTGAATCATGGGCACAGGCTGTCTCAAAAGCTCAGGGCTTCTGCCTGTAGTGACCATGACCTCCTTCCTCATCCGGAGTCCAGAGCTTTTGGTATTCTCCATCCAGAAAACCTATCGACAGGCTGGAAGACGGCCCAGCAGACAGAAGTGCTGGCCACCATGCCTAATGACTGAGTTCTATACATGGGGACCCACGTGGTGAAAGGAGAGAGTTGACTCCCAGAACTTGTTCTCTGACCTCTGCATAGGCGTGGTGGCACCCCAAGATACACACAAATCAAAATGTAATTTTAACAGACTATAAAGAAAAAACTGTTCAAACTTGGTCTCTTCCTTTATTATGTTTTTATCTGAACTTTTAAGGCACAAAATATAAAATGTACAACTCTCTCAGAACTCCATCTCATTTAGCTCTATACCCATCAGGTATTCTGTTATTCACTGGCTTGTTCCCGCTGATTATGTGAGTTTGTTCAAAAGGTGACTTTTAGTGCAGACACTCACAGCTGTGGGCAGACCTGGACTGTGGATCATCACTGTATCAGTTGGTTCTTCGTTACTATGGCAAAATACTGAAGCAACTTAAGGAGGAAGGGATGGAGGGAGAGAAGGAAGGGAAGGGAGGGGGGAAGGGAAGGGAGGGAGGGAGGGAGGAAGGAAGGAAGGCTTTATTTTTTTTCTTTTTTTAAATTTTTATTTATTTATTTATTTATTATTTTCTTTATTTACATTTCAAATGTTATCCCGAAAGTTCCCTATACCCCACCCCCACCCCTGCACCCCTACCCACCCACTCCCACTACTTGGCCCTGGCCTTCCCTTGTGCTGGGTCACATAAAGTTTACAAGACCAAGGGGCCACTCTTCCCAATGATGGCCGATTAGGCCATCTTCTGCTACATATGCAGCTAGAGACTCGAGCTCAGGGGGTACTGGTTAGTTCATATTGTTGTCGAACCTACAGGGTTGCAGCCGCCTACAGCTCCTTGGGTACTTTCTCTAGCTCCTCCATTGGGGACCCTGTGTTCCATCCAATAGCTGACTGTGAGCATCCACTTCTGTGTTTGCCAGGCACTGGCATAGCCTCACAAGAGGCTGCTATATCAGGGTCCCTTCAGCAGAATCTTGCTGGCATGTGCATTAGNATCTGGGTTTGGTGGCTGATGATGGGATGGATTCCCGGATGGGGCAGTCTCTGGATAGTCCATCCTTTCATCTTAGCTCTAAATTTTGTCTCTGTACCTATAGGAAGGCAGGCTTTATTATAGTTTACATTCTGAGGGTACAGTTCATGGTGGCAGGAAGGAAGGCCATGGACAGAAACATGAGGTGGCTTGTTATATTGTATCTACAGTTCTATCATTGTTGTTGTTGTTGCTGTTACTTTTTTCTTCAGTCCAGGAGCAGGACCCATGGATTTCTACCACCCTGACTCAGGATGGGTCTTCCTTCCCCAGTTAACAAGCCTAGAAACTTGTCACAGACATGCCCAGAGGCGATTCTACATCTCGTAAAATTGACAACCAGTGCTAAGCATTATAGTCACTCAGGTGTGCTAGATCCAAAAATCAATAAGATAGGGTCACTGCCTTGGACAGATAGAGTCTGTGGCACCTGACATGTGTCAGGACATGTGTCATGTACTTGGGCTAGCCAGGAATGACCTTAAACTTCCCATTCTCCAGCCTTCACCTCCTGAGTGCTGGGATTACAGGTGTCTGCTACCTCCCCCAGTGAATGTGGTGTTAGGTTCAAACCCGAAGCTTCATATCTGATAGGCAGGTGTTCTACCAACTGCACTACATCCTAGACTGGTGGGTTGGAAAGTATCGGAAGAAAACATAAAAAAAAGTCAATCCTTACCTCTTAAAATTATATTGTTCCCGAGGGCATTTTAGTTTCCTTTCTAGGAAATACTAAAATTTCCTAAAACCCTGCTTCTCTGTTGGTGTAAAGAAACTCCCCACTTCTTTACATTGGTAATTTTCCCCAAATCACAGAGAACGAGGATGTTAAAAGCATAAAATCTTATAATTCTAAGGAGGAAACTGCTAATTTGCCGTGATTTATCTTGATAGTGTATATTTGAAGAACTTCAAAATCAGAATTAATGTGGTGTGTTTCATATAGCCCAGTATGAAATAAATGTTCAGTAAGTTAAAAACATATCCAAAACTCGCTCAGTACTGATTTCCTGTTATAGTAATTACATTTTATCATAAAATAGATTTAAGTTTTGCAGTTGAGTGTGTCTGTTTGCCTTTCATTCTTCCCTCCCTTTCTAACCATCCCTCCACCCCTCCCTGCCCTTCCCCTTCTCTTCCCTCCTTCCTCTTCTCTTCCTCTCCCTCTAACCCCTTCCTGTTTTTTAGTTGTTTGGGTTTTGAGCAGTCCCATGCATCCCAAGGTATGGCCCACGGCAGCAGCCTTGAACCCCTGATCCACATACCCCTGCCTCTCCGCTCCTGAGATCAGAAGCAAGGGCCACACACTGGGATCACATGCACTTTTCGGTGTTTGTTGCTATTATTATCTTAGTCTAAAAGCAATCCATACTCTGCAGTGTATGAGAGTGGACAGCCCGAATGACCGCCTTTGTAGTGACTCATTCTTCTCTCTTAGAAATCAGCTACTATGACCAACTGTGCACAGCAATGGCTGAGGAACTGAACGCCGTCATCGTTTCTATTGAGTGAGTAGCTACCACTAGTCACAACTCTCACTAAGACTTTGATTTCTTCATATGTGTCCATGTCTGGGTGTGGGTATGTGCACATGAGTGCTGGTGCCCACGGAAACCAGAAGAGTGTGTTAGATCCCTGGAACTGGAATTGCAGGTATTTGTAAGCTGCCCAATATGAGTAGTTGGTACAAAACTCTGGTCCTTTTTTTTAAAAAAATATTTATTTATTATATGTAAGTACACTGTAGCTGTCTTCAGACACTCCAGAAAAGGGTGTCATCTTGTTACGGATGGTTGTGAGCCACCATGTGGTTGCTGGAATTTGAACTCAGGACCTTTGGAAGAGCAATCAGTGCTCTTAACCACTAAGCCATCTCTCCAGCCCCAACTCTGGTCCTTTGAAAGAGTACTAAGTCCTCTTTATACTGCTGAGCCATCTCTCCAGCCTCCAATAGTCATAATTGTTATTAAGAAGAAATTCTAAGTAACAGTCTAGTAACTTAGTAAGAAAAATAAAATATAGCATCAAATGTTGCGATTACAGATGTGTGTGTCTGCATCATTGTCTTTGAACTGGGCTTTGAAATCGATCATACATCGATTTACTTTACTTTAAATATTCTGCATTTGTTGTTTGCCCGCAGTGCAACTCAACCCAGCACCTCATATATGCTCAGCAAGTGCCTGCTACTGAGCTGTATTCCCAGGCTTTTTAAAATGTAGTCTTGTAAGTTTGACAGAAACTTTTTAAAACTAAAAATAGTTGAAATTTTAAAGAGAACCTTGTTGACCACCAGTTAAGTTTCTATAACTCTCGGAGATAGCACATATGCGCAGCAGACATTAGACATGTAACTAATAGTAAGCCTTGTGATGGGCTGGTCTCTGCTGGCTCTCTTAGATGACGTTGTCTTCAGCAACTCTGAAGTCACTGAATAAGTTGACAGCTGTTACCATGGCAACAGCACATCTCATCTCTGAATCGTGCCAGTGTGGTTCCAGTGCCTTCAGTCTTTGACTTAGTACTTTCCTTAGATTTCCCTTTATGAAGGCCCTCCTTGACAGCTACATGGGAAACCTCAGCCGCTTTCCCCTGTTTCACTCTATCTCTGAAGCCGTCTTCCGTGTTCAATGGGCCATATGTTTAATCTATCACATGTTTGCAGTAGAGAATGCACATGGGGGTAGTGGGGATTTTTGTTCATTGCTGAATCCATTGTGCTCAAAAACTTCCCAGCGCACACAGGGAATTCAGTTATTGACTGTATGATGGGTGCCTAAAGAGTCTGAATTTCTAAATTCTCTTATGACTCATCCAGGGTAGTATAACATGGTGACTTATGCACGTGGTCTGAGCATTTGGCTAGAGACAGGAGAGTTGCTATGAGTTCTAGGCCAGTCTGGTCTGTGTAATAATTTCTAGGGCAATCTGGGCCCTTTGTTTCAAAACAAGAACAGCAACAATGACAACAACAATAGCAGCAGCAGCAACAGCAACAGCAAAACACCGAAACCAAGCATAGGGGAGCTGACTGGGTAGATGAAGTGTTTCTGTGCAAGCATAAGGTTGCTTCATATCTCCAGCAACCCCCACCACAAAAACCCAAACAACAACAACACAAGCTGACAGGACCCAAAGGACAGATGTGGCCGCGCATGCTATAATTTCAGTGCCGAGGATCCTGGAGGCTTGCTGGTCAGCCAGTGCAGCTGAATTGCTGAGCTCCAAGTTCACTGAGAGCCTTATCTTAAAAAGCTGGGCAAGGAGCAATAGAGGAAACACCCAGTGGTAACCTCTGGCCTCCTCACACACAGTTACAGGAGCATGAAGCAGCGCACATGTATCACACACACACACATGCATGCACACGCACACACACACACACACACGCGCACACACACATACACATGCATGCACACGCACACACACACATACACATGCATGCACACGTACACGCACACACACATGCACACACACATGTGTGCACTCACATACCCCTCCACTCCCACACAGTATGTATTTTACTATTTTCTTCACAGAAACAACCAAACAACCAAACAATTGAGTCATTCACAGGCAGTCAGCCAGCTAAGTAGACACATGGGTGGTGTGTGGGACTGACCCCAGGCTAGAAGCTTTACAGGTTCCCACACCTCTCTAGTTATCAAGCCTAGATCGAGGGAAACTGATAACAGCCACACAACCACACAGGGAAAGCTCCAACTGCTTATATGAACCCAGGCTCATCCAGTTCTCCCGTTCCTCTGCCTTCCTCCCATTCGTGGCTTTCAACCCCCTTGGCCTACTGTGGACCTGAGGTGGGATTAAAGGTCTTTTTTTTTTTTTTTTTTTTTTTTGGTTTTTTGAGACAGGGTTTCTCTGTGTAGCCCTGGCTGTCCTGGAACTCACTCTGTAGACCAGGCTGGCCTCGAACTCAGAAATCCGCCTGCCTCTGCCTCCCAAGTGCTGGGATTAAAGGCGTGTGCCACCACGCCCGGTTTGGGATTAAAGATCTTTCCCTGGGACCAGAAAACAAGGAACCTGGGTTCCCAGCACCTTATGGAAGGCTGCAGTGTGAACACCAAGGAGATCGGGCTGACTTGGGATGGGGACAGATGTGTCCAGGGATCAGTTTAGACAGTTGGAATAAAAGGGCCTCCGGTGTTCAGCAGGGAGTCCTCCTGCTGTAGTCTAAGTGAAGAGATGCTGTACTGAGGTATCAGGCAGTTCTACCCTGTAACAGAAGCCTGGGCTCACACAGTGTGACTAAGGAGGCTTCCATTCTACCTCAGATTTAGGTGTAGTTGCCTTTCGTGGTTCCATGCTTTTCTGAACCTGCAGCCAACCTTCCAGATCTCTGAGGACTCTCGAGTGAAGTTCAGCGATGCAGGAATCACTCAATAAACAAACTGTGTCTTTGCGCCTGGGCCACTGGCCAGGGGACAGAAAGGCATTGAAGGAGCCAAGCCCTTAGAGCAAGACCCCGGAATGTGGTATTGAAGAAGCTTCAGGGGCCCTTCAGTGGTTTCTGCTACCTAGAGTTATTCAAAGGCCTAGAGAAGGAAGGCAACCGGGCTTGCCTCACTTGGCACACGGAGGAGCTAGCCTCAGCGGGGTCTTGTTTACCTGCCCTCAGTAACAACAATGGGCAGCACACCCTGAGCTCTTGCTACACACCCTTCTCTACCCCAGCAGTCCCTTGACTCCAGTGACACAGGCGCGTTACGGTTGAGTCGAGGCTTATCGTAGCACCCAGAAAGGTAGGAAAGATATGATCAAGATTTTTAGAAAGACCAGCCTGGTCTACAGAGTGAGTTCCAGGACAGCCAGGGCTACACAGAGAAACCCCGTCTCGAAAACAAACAAACGAACAAAAAAACCAAACAAACAAAAAAAAGATTTTTAGAAAGAGCTAAAACTCAGGTCGTGGGATTCGTATGCATGCGCTGCCTGTGCTGGTCTGCAGCAGTCAGGGACGGGCCTGGCAGCTAACTCACAGACGGGCCTTTATTTTAGAATGTAGGTAAAGCCAGGACCTCCTACTTAGGGCCGTCTAGGGCACTGTGCTGGCATCACTTACTAATTGTGCAGTGTGTATCTGGTAAATCAAAGGCAGCATATCTAATTTATCTAATATCTAATTTACATGGTTACATTATTATTTACATGGTTACATTATTATTTATATAACCTAGGACAATCTTTTTTTTTTTAAAGATTTATTTATTTATTATATGTAAGTACACTGTAGCTGTCTTCAGACACTCCAGAAGAAGGAGTCAGATCTCGTTATGGATGGTTGTGAGCCACCATGTGGTTGCTGGGATTTGAACTCAGGACCTTTGGAAGAGCAGTTGGGTGCTCTTAGCCGCTGAGCCATCTCACCAGCCCGGACCATCTTGTTTTTACCTTCACAGAGTAGGGTATTTCTAACACACTGCTGTTTAACCTTTGCCAGGATCATGGGACGTAAGGGACAAGAGAGATTCAAAGTGTACCTTCTTTTCAAAGGTACACTATGAGATAAATTGTTAGTTGGGGTTTTCCGAAGGAACAGGTCAATAGAGTAGATATGTATGTATGTGTATATATGAATGAATGTGTATGTAAAGAGGATTTATTAGAGCGGCTTACGGGCTGTGATTCAGGCAGTCCAACATTGACTGTCTCAACCAAAGTTAGCCATCATAATAATAAACCTGGATATTCTTGGTTGTCAACACACATTGGATGTTGGATAATATCAAATTCTATAGGGGATTCATTATGCAACCCTTTTTGTTGTGGAAAACATTCAAGTTTTTGCTTTTAATTAAATAATTTCTTTTACATTTATTCTCTATTCTACATAACCACATAACGTTCCACCCAATACTGGGAGAGCTTGAAGCTTTGCTGAGCTGAGGTTCCCGCCGCTAGTTCAGTTGCACAAGATGCTGATGTGCGTGGGCTTTGATGGTTGTCCTGGTACAAGCACTGGATACTTCAGGGCCTTGTTCTTATTCTCCATAAAATTTGGGGCCACGGTGCTTTTTTTGGGACACTGTGCTTACGTAGCTTTAGGTATGTGGCAATCTGAAAGCCACACGGTCACCTACCTCACTGTTAATCTGCCTTGCTTTGTTTTTCTCTTCCTGAAGTGGTTAAGTGGAGCTACGGGGAGGTGACGCAGGGGTAGACTGCTCTTTTCAAATGTGTGAGGTTCTGGGTTCCAGCCTCTCTCTCTCTCTCCACACACACACACACACACACACCACCACCACCACCACCACCACCACCACCACCACCACCAAAAACAGCAATAATTGAGAAGATCAGCTCAACTCAAAACTCCCTGAACACAAACCAAACAAAACAACACAAACCGAGACCAGCTCAACGCACGCTCACTCGGCCATGTCTGCCCCAGCCAGCATCAAACAGCATCACTCAATCTAACTCTACGGAGAGAAGCCTGTGACTGCTTCCAGAAGATAGACTGATTTTCTTTGCTGAAGCTAAGTTGCAAGGCGCTCCTTTCAAACATTCTTAGTTAAATTGTGTTGTTTCCCTGATGGCTTCTTCAAATAAAATCCCAAAGGGGGAAGAAATACTGAGGGAGGCCTTTCTCTTACACGTGAGGTCCTTTTGAATTTGAGATGGGAGGGGGGTGGTCCAGAGGGATGGCTTATTTGGCCAAGTATTTACTGTGCAAGAATGGAGGCCTACATCCCGTCCCCAGAACTCACTTAAACTGGAGAAAAGTACCAATGTGTAATCCTAGTACAAGGGAGGTGGAGGAATAGCTCCCAGGGCTCACTTGCCTGCCAGCCAAGTCTACCCTGTGAGTGCTAGGCCAGTGAGGAGCCGTCTCAAAAGGAAAGTGGGTGGCATCTTGAGAAGTGCCAGCCAGGGTTGACCTGTGGCCTCTGCGTGTATATGCACACACATACTTGTACCGTGAGACACATGTGCACACACAGAGCTATGCTGCGTTCACATTCCAGCGATGACTGGAAAAAAAACCCGTGAGCTGGGAAGTCTGGCCCCGCTGGTTCATACTGGGCCTTGCTGATCCCTCTTTAGTCTCTGCAGCTACACCAGGAGAGGAAGCTAGAAGCCCACAGTCTCCTGGATAGCCTGGGTTCCTTCTGTAGTGCTGTCAGACTGTCTGGACTGAGGTTAAGGGTGAGGTTTGCTTGTGAACAGGGAGAGGGGGTTGAGATAAGCAGCACCTGGAACTGGGCTGTCTCAGCCTTTACAGATAAGTCTCAGGACGCCATTTCCTTCTCACAGCCCTGGGGGACCAAACTTAGGACCTGACGCATTCTAGGCAAGTGTTCTGCCACTAAGCCTTTGTGAGCCTCTGGATGTCGCAAGCTGGGGCCAGCACATTGCAAGAGTTTAAAAAGACTTCACATGTGGGCTCCAAACCTCTTAAGATTTTTATGGATCGTCCCAATATGGATCTGATTTGTGGATTCCCACTGGGTGTGTCTGTTTGTGGATGCATGTGACAAGCACAGAGAGATCAAAGGACAACCACAGGTGTCCTTCCTCAGGAGCTGTCTGCCCAAGTACTCGGGCCAGTCTCTGCCTTTCCTGTTGTTGGATTAGTAGCACATACCACCGTGCCTGGCTCGTTACCTGGGTTCTGGGGATTCAAATCGGGCCCTCCTTGAGTGTCCAGGGCAAGTGCTTTACCCACTGAGCTATCTGTCTTCTCCCACCTTTTTGAGACCAGACCTTGTTCTGTAGCCAAGGCTATCCTGTAGCTCAGCCTATGGACCACCCTGACCTCATACTCACAGAAATCTTTGTCGCAGGCACTGAAGTGCTGGGGAGACAGGAGGCACCATTCCCTGTTTACTGAGTGTTTGTTTATCCAGTCAGTCAAGTCTTTACTCTCTAATGGCACCCTCCTTTGCTGAAGGATTGGTGGTCAGGGCGGTGTGAACACGTCCTGTTCTCAAGAGTCCCGGGTTGAAAGTGGAACCAGCAAGGAAGACTGGGCTCCTGTGTTTGTTCCCAAAGGTGCACTTCCAACAGGAAACAGGCAGCTCTTGATTTCCAGTACAGCTGTTGTCTGAACTTCTCCTCCGTTCCCTCTTTTCCGCCCTCCTTCTTGCTCCTCCTCCTTTAAAAAATAAAAATAAAGGGCTGGTGAGATGGCTCAGCTCTTCCAAAGCTCCTGAGTTCAAATCCCAGCAACCACATGGTGGCTCACAACCATCTGTCACAAAAATCCGATGCCCTCTCCTGGAGTGTCTGAAGACAGCTACAGTGTACACACTTATACTAAGTAAATAAATAAATATTTTTTAAAAAAGTAAAAATAAAAAATAGAGTCTCGTGTCGCCAAAGCTGGCTCTGAACTTGCTGCGTAGTTAAGGATGACCTTGCACTTCTGACCCTCCGTACTTCTGACCCTCCTGTCTGCCCTTTTTGAGTAGCTGGGTTTGTAGGCACGTGGCACCATGCCGGGTTTTATGTGGTGCTACAGGTGGAACCCAGGACTTCATGGTAGGCAAACACTCTACCAACTGAGCTCCATGCCCAGCCCCTACTGTTCGTTCTTTTAATAAAAAAGAACTTTGATAAAGGAATGCATAGATTGTTCCTCTCGTGTTGTCTCTATCCGAGAGAGAGCTTGAGCTGCGTATAATTATTAATTTATTTTGGATTTCCCCTACGGAAGATCTAGGTTCTCTAAACTTTGGGAGGATGGTAAGCCTTTTATGGTTTCCGTGATGAACTGATTGAAATTTCCTTGGGAGAAGGAAAAAAAAAAAAAACCCACCGGTATCTGGAAAGGCTGTGACCTTGTCTGTGTTGCACTGAATCTAACAGGAAGATGATTTCACTCTCCACTGTCATGCAACCTTTCACCCACCTGGCACAACCCGAGGTGAACGTTGTTCTTCTGCAGACAGCAGGAGGCATGGCTTTCAGGTTATGTTAGTTTTAAGGGACACTACTTGTTCCAACCATGTTGGACATTAGTGAGATTCCGGGTGCCAGATTGCCAGTCTCTCTGCCTTGCCTCCTTTCCCTGGTCACCGTAGTAAATGCTAAAGTAAGAGTTGGGGGCTGGAGGTAGAGTGCCTGCATTGCATGAAACCTGGTTTTTTTATGCCAGACATTTAACCCATGTCTGTAATTCAGGCACTCAGGAGAAGGTGTTCAAGGTCATCCTCAGCTTCGTGGTTTGAGGCTAGTCTAGGCTCCAGGAGACACTGCCTCAGCAAAACCAAGCGTTAGCCCATAGGACCACCGCTCAGTAGAACTGTCTGACATTTGACTAGTCTTAGCCTTTCTTTGCTCAAGAAATTTGAGGTGTCCGAGTTACAGTGCATTATTGTCAGAGCACTTGGGTGCCAGAAACGAGGGACTCAAAAAGTTATTGAAAGAAGTGTCATTTGGAATGAAAGGGAGGGGACTTTTGATGAGGAAATGATAGGGGAAAATCCTTTCCTTTCGGTGGAAACAGGAAGTGGCCTGGGGGGAGGGTGGGGAAGGGGGGTTTATGTGTTAGGCTTCTGACTCAGCTGACCTGGTGCAACACTGGGACTTCGTGGGGCTTTTCCTTTTAAGATAGATGTTGGATAGATCCAACAGTAGTGGAATCAGAGTATTTGGGGGGGGGGGGCAGGGCTCACACCTCAGTGCTTTTGAGAAGCTGCTAGCATTGGGTGAAGTGCAGGCAGAATTCAGAAGAAAGTGTGTCTGTGGTATATTTATCATGCTTGCTTGTTTGAGACACTGGCCTGCAACTACAGCTCTGGCTGGCCTGCACTTGCTGTGGCACTCAGCTAGTCTCGAACTTGTGTGTCCCTCCTCCCCAGTCTCCTCAGTGCTGGAGTTACATATGTACAGATTACCACAGTGTTAGAATTACATATGTGCAGATTACCACAGTGCCGGAATTACATATGTGCAGATTACCACAGTGCCGGAATTACATATGTGCAGATTACCACAGTGCTGGAGTTACATATGTATAGATTACCACAGTGCTGAAATTACATATGTATAGACCACAGTTCTGGAGTTATATATGAGCAGATTAGCACAGTGCTAGAGTTACATCTGTGTGCAGATTACCACAGTGCTGGAGTTACATATGTATAGATGACCACAGCTCTAGAGTTACATCTGTGCAGATTAGCACGGTGCTAGAGTTACGTCTGTGTGCAGATTAGCACATCTGGTGAGAGAGAGAACACGTTTTACTTTGGGTAAGGCTTTCTGTAGTTTATGGCATGCAGCTCAGGCTTGCCTCCAGCTCACCGCATAGCTGACATCGACCTTGAGTTTCTGATCTTCCTGCCTCTAAGCCCTACCTCTCCTGACAAGGAAAAGCATGGTGTTCATGCATGGTGATTTGTATGAGGAATATTGCTAATTCACCCAAATCATGTTGTTTGTTCCGAGACACCAAGAGTATTTACTACACAAATGAAGTAATGTGAACCTTCAATGTGTGGCAAAAAGGCAAAAACACATACTCACCAACTCTCTCTCTCTCTCTCTCTCTCTCTCTCTCTCTCTCTCTCTCTCACACACACACACACACACACACACACACACACACACAATACACACTTCTAGCTCTGAGTTGGGTAGGTGACACATGTTTTTCCAGTGCTTTCCAGGGACATAACTTGGAGCTTGAGCAGCAGACAGCAGGCACACTCCCTTGGTCCTTCCCTTTCTCTCTCAGGGATCACACACACCAGGCAGACGCTGTACCACTGAGAGCATCGTCTGCAGTTGCCCAGGTTGACTCTGAATTTACTCTTGGGATTCACTCTAATCCCAGCCTGGTGGGATTGCTGGCCTCTGCCACTAGGCCAGGCTGCCTCATTTCTTTAGATAAACCACCCATGAATTTCCTCCTGACTCTTAAGTTTTCTATGTCTTATAAATACATTTAGCTCTCTCAGGTAAATGTTGCCATACTGAAGTGACTGGAGTCTCACTGTGTTCAGTACATTCATTCTCCTCTACAGAAGGAGTATCTTTTCTTTTTATTTTAAATATTGATAATGTGGCAATCTCCTGAATTTCTTCATTTTTTTTAAAGATTTATTTTTATTTATACGAGTACACTGCAGCTGTCTTCAGACACACACTAGAACACCAGACGAGGGCATCAGATCCCATTACAGATGGTTGTGAGCCACCATGTGGTTGCTGGGAATTGAACTCAGGACCTCTGGAAGAGCAGTCAGTGCTTGTCTTACCTGCTGAGCCATCTCTCCAGCCCAGCAGTATCTTTCCTTACCGAGTAAAATTTAGGAATAATTTAGCTTGAGCAAAGGTGCCGGGTATGGTGGTGCACACTTTCAGTCCCACTGTCTGGGAGGCAGAGACAGTTGGTGGACCTTTGTGAGTTCTGAGCCAGCCAGGGCTACACGGTTAGAAGCAGTCTTTAAGAAAAGGGTTGATTACCTCACTAAGGATGATATCCTCCAAATACATCCATTTGCCCAAGAATTTCATAAATTCATTGTTTTTAATGGCTGAGTAGTACTCCATTGTGTAA
>NC_034593.1:22078462-22093264 GCF_900095145.1 Mus pahari
AGTGGGAATAGAGGCTCCTTGGTCTTCCAAACTCTATATGACCTAGCACAAGGCAAGGCCTGGGCCAAGTAGTGGGAGTGGGTGGGTAGGGGAACAGAGTTGGGGGGAGGGGTATGGGAAACTTTCGGGATAGCATTTGAAATGTAAATAAAGAAAATAATAATAATAAAAAAAAATAAAAAAAAATAAATAAAATGTCATGGACAGAAGAAAAAAAAAAAAAAAAAGAAAAGGGTTGATTATGGGTATGGTGGCACCAGGGGTACTAGTTCTTCCTTCCCCTAGATGATGGAGCCTTAATAAGTTGCCCACTCTGGCCTTGAACTGACTTTATAGCCCAGTCTTGACCTTTTGGGCTTCTTCCCCTGGTCTCTGGTAGTTGAACACAGGCGAGTACCACTAGGCCGGACTAGACTGTACATCTTCAATGGTACCACGGGCATTAGCGTGATGATGTGTTGGTTTTCAGGATGGCTTGGCGTGTTAGTTCAGTAAACTATTAACTGAAATGATTAATCAGTAGGTTACCAGGTTTCCCAGATATGACTTCCTTCAACCCAAAGACTCTGAGGCCTTTTGTAGAAGAGTGCCTGAAAACTCAGCTCAATGCATGAGTATATCCTGGTACAGCTCTGCACTGACCCCTCGGCAACTAGGAATACTGTTTATTACGATATATGTTGTAGTGACCATGCTTGCTGGTCTTGTGACAACTTGACACACAAACTTGAGTTATCCGAGAGGAGGGAACCTTAATTTAGAAAATGTCTTCATAAGATCTAGCTGTGGGGCATTTTCTTAGTGATTGACGGAGGGAGGGCCCAGCCCATTGTAGGTGGTACCATTCGTGGGTTCTATAAGAAAGCAGGCTGAGCAAGCCAGGGGAAGCAAGCCAGCAAGCAGTGCCCTCCCTCCGTGGCCTCTGCTTCAGCTCCTGCCTCCAGGTCCCTGCCCTGAGTAAACCTTTCCTCACCAACTTGCTTTTTTGCTCAGGGTGTTTCATCACAGCAATGGAAACTCCAAGACAGTGATTAGTTTAAAAAAAAAAAAGATATTTTCATGTCTTAACTCCTGAAGTGCATCTCTTTTCTGTTTGTTTTGTTTGAAATCAGAAACTACATGGAGGAGCAAGGATAACTCCAATCTTGAGAGATGTCGCCACCTAGTGGAATAAATAGTGTAACCCCCTCCTGTCTATGGAGCAGTATTTATTGCATGCTATACTGAGCCTGTATCCCCAGGCCTTTTTTATTTATTTATTTATTTATTTATTTATTTATTTATTTATTTATTTATTTATTTTCATTTTATAAAAGGTCTCATGAAATGTCCCAGACTAGACTTGACCTCACAGTGTGTGAACCAGCAGGACTTTTGAACTCAGGATTCTGCCTCCAGGGCACTCCTTGAATGGCCACCTCAGCCCCAGAATCGTAAGGCTCCAAGGATGAGTCAATTTAGCACAGGAGGAGGGTGGGAAAGTGTGAGAACCAGACCAGACTGTCCATACGCATGGAAACCATCTTGAGCATGGGCCCTTGTCACGATCAGGGTTCTGACACTTTCTACAGAAGAAGGTGACAGAGCCCTCAGGTGTCGCAAAGTGCTCCTCAGGAGGAGACCCCAGAGGATCCGGATGAGGCTGTGTGCTAACTTAGCTTTCCCTTGGTAGTACAAGAGACATTTTACTAATGTTTCAGCGTGCGAGTGCATTCCTTGGACTGAATGGCTTCTGGCATAGGCCTTTCCAGCGTAGTTGTGAATGAAGTGTGGTAAGTTGAGGCCAGTGAACTGGCTGATGTTGTTAGTTAGCGTTTAACCCAGAGCCGCCAAGAGTGGTAGGTAGACTTTCCAAAATAAACCCCCGAAGTTCGTTATGGATCCTAAGGAGGAGGGCCTGTACACTCGAGCCTTGAGCTGATGGCGGTGGGCAGTTTGGTATCTGAAAAACTGCTTTTTGAGATGTGACCCAGGCTGGCCTCATCCAGTAGAAGAGGGCACAGAGGTCCTTGTGCTCACACTAGGGAAGCACTAGGGAATCCAGGAATGTCACACAGGAATGTCACACAGGCTTGTCTCTTCAAAGAAAGAGATGTACAACC
This sequence comes from Mus pahari, assembly GCF_900095145.1. Lineage (NCBI taxonomy): Eukaryota > Metazoa > Chordata > Mammalia > Rodentia > Muridae > Mus > Mus pahari. The sequence goes on from NC_034593.1 coordinate 22,080,565, forward strand.
CGTTTTCCTCCCAGAAGGCTGAGAATGGGTGTAGCCTGGTGACCCTTGTGCTACCTCTAGGACCAAGACCATACCAGATTGGCCTCCCAGACCATTAAGCTGCCACATGTAGGCAATCTATAGAACCCATCTTTATGGAAGAGGCCACATGTACTTTACAGTTTTGATGTAGTCAAGCCTTAAGCTTTCTTGGTAAATGGGATGGAGTTAATTATCACCAGGAAACTCTTCCACATTGCGCCATACTTACCTGAAATAACCCGTCTAGTGTCAGACTCTTGAAGTTTGAACCCACACCAGCCACTGAGTCGCCTCGAATGACACTTTCTTCTTGCCTCATACAGATGGACATCCCACTGACCTTTGTGGTCACAGAGACACCCCCCCCCCCAAATCAAACCCCAGTCCTCCTGCCTCAGCCTCCTCTGGGAGGATCCGTGTTCACCCGCCATGGTTGGTGTCCTAGTTTGTTTTTCTGTTGCTGTGATAAAATGTGACAAAAAGCCCTGTGGCCAAATAAGAAAAGGCTTATTTGGCATACACATCCCGGTTCAAGTCCTCACTGAAGGGAGGCTTGGGGGGGGGGGAGATCTAGGGAGGAAATGAAGTGGGAACCATGGAGCATCACAGCTCATTGTCTTGCTCCCTCTCGAGATAGGGCTCAACCCGCTTCCATAGCAACCCAGGACATCCGTCCAGGGGGTACCGTCCACAGTGTGCAGGGCCTTCTCGCATACTTCAATAAGCATGAAAGTACCCCACAGATGAGCTCACAGGCCAGTCTGATGAAGCCAGTTCCCTAGTAGGGAGTCCCACAGCTAACACTAGGCTGTGCCCAGTTAATTGGGGACTCTAAGTAGGAGAGCCAGCTTGAACAATTGAAAGAACTTCGTCCATACCAAGTTACCACTTCTGCCTACTTTACAAGAAAACAAATGGTTTATTTTTTATATCGTATACTTATTTTACTTTCTTGTCTATTTCTGGCTTTTGCCTTTTCTCTCTCTCTGAATGTCCAGTGGCCATTAAAACGTGGTGATATCCTAAAATGAACCCTAATTTTGTCTTCACAGGTACAGGCTAGTCCCGCAGGTTTATTTTCCGGAGCAAATCCATGATGTCATCCGTGCCACTAAATATTTCCTGCAGCCGGAAGTCTTAGACAAGTACAAGGTCGACCCTGGAAGAGTCGGTATTTCTGGAGACAGTGCCGGTGGGAATCTGGCCGCCGCCCTTGGACAGCAGGTAACAGCAGCGCTGCCTCCGGGTCCTTATGATAGGTGGCGTGGGGTGAGCATGCGCAGTTATCACCCAGGTGCTTCACACGTGGTGCTGGGCTACGTGGCTAGTTAGCACGCTCCTGAGACTGTCCCGGGACCTTTCTCACAGGGTTTTTTGAAGTGTGTACTGAAGAGTCTTAGAAAATGCTAACGTTCCTCAGGAAGACCTGAACTAACCCCACTGGCCTCATACTGTTTTGATTTACACAATGTAATATTTTGGCTTAAATTTCGGTTCTTATGGCTATTAGAATTCTAAGAGAAATTAAAATACTAAGCCATTTTCCAAAGTTGTAGTTTTTATTAGTAGTAGTTTTTATTTTGTTTTGTTTTGTTGTATCTTGTTTTGTTTGAGGTAGGGTATCATGTAGCCCTAGTTAGTCTCAAATTCTTTCTGTAATTGAGATGACCTTGGGCTTCTGGTCCTCCTGCCTCTACCGCTCAAGGCTTGAGATTACAGGCTTAGTACTACCACACTCCCAGTTTCTATTGTTTCTTTTTCTTTTTGTTTTTGTTTGTTTGTTTGTTTTGAGACTAGGTCTTACAGTGTAGCTCAGGCTAACCTAAAACTTCTGACCCTATTGGCTTAGGCGTCTAGAGTGTAGGGATTGATAGCACCGTGCCTGGCTCATAGGCCTCAAAGTCAGACTTTCGGCTTCCGCTTGGAGAACTGTAAGAGTCCATGGCTAACTTGTTCTGTGAGCCTTGGAAATGAGAAGACAATGTCACCCGGCTACAGGACTGTTCCAGGGATGCAGGGAGACCATATGCACACGGTTGTCACATACATCTTACCAGGAGAGGGACTTCTAAAGTGACGGTTGTTCACTTCCTGTGGAACACGCCACCTTCTTTTTAGATCCACATGTAGAATTTTAAATGCTAGACTTACAATATAGTCACCCCGTGGAGTCACCCGTAAGCTGAGGTTGCTGCCATGGGAAGTCATTTCCCTTCCACTTCAAGCTCACTCTGGGCAAGTGCTCACTGCGTGCCTGTCCCAGAAGAGAGGCTTAGGTCCCAGCTTGTCACCGAGCACGTGTAAACCCTGGAGTCCCTCCCTCCATCCCTGCATTCACAGTTCCTATCCTTGGCTAGAAGAGGAAGATTTGTGATCCCCCTGCCCCCCTTCCAGAAGCCATTGCCATTTGACATAGGGAATAAAAAATTAAATGTGAGGGCTGGTGAGATGGCTCATCGGGTAAGAGCACCCGACTGCTCTTCCGAAGGTCCTGAGTTCAAATCCCAGCAACCACATGGTGGCTCACAACCACCCACAACGAGATTTGACTCCCTCTTCTGGAGTGTCTGAAGACAGTTACAGTGTATTTACATATAATAAATAAATAAATCTTTAAAAAAAAAAATTAAATGTGACCCACACTTTACTCATAGGTAATATGCAACAAGACGGGTACTTACAAAAGATTAGAGACAAGTAGAGTGTTATTGGGGGTTTAGTGACATCAGAGGTCACATAACCATGAATTGATTTGAATCTATGAGTCACAAACAGTAACTGTTCCTTAGGGATTGTCTAGTAGCTTGGTGTGCTTTAATTCTGGAGGAAAAAAAATGTGTTCGTTTATTTAAAGCATTCTGTAAAAGGACCCACACAAAATGAATTATTATGTTTCTTCTATTCTAGTTTACCTACGTTGCCAGCCTGAAGAATAAGCTCAAACTGCAGGCTTTGATCTACCCGGTCCTGCAGGCTTTGGACTTCAACACACCCTCTTACCAGCAGAGCATGAACACTCCGATCCTGCCACGCCACGTCATGGTTAGGTACTGGGTAGACTACTTCAAGGGCAACTACGACTTTGTAGAGGCGATGATTGTGAACAATCACACCTCACTTGATGTAGAAAGGGCTGCAGCCCTCAGGGCCCGTCTTGACTGGACATCCCTGTTGCCCTCGTCCATCAAAAAGAACTACAAGCCTGTCATGCAGACCACAGGTGACGCCAGGATCGTCCAGGAGATCCCTCAGCTGCTGGACGCCGCTGCTTCTCCGCTCATCGCAGAGCAGGAAGTGCTTCAGGCCCTCCCGAAGACCTACATCCTCACGTGCGAGCATGACGTCCTGCGGGATGATGGGATCATGTACGCCAAGCGCTTGGAGAGTGCGGGTGTGAACGTGACCTTGGACCACTTTGAGGACGGCTTCCACGGTTGTATGATTTTTACAAGCTGGCCGACTAACTTCTCCGTGGGAATCCGGACTAGGAATAGTTACATCAAATGGCTGGATCAAAACCTGTGACAGAGGAAAGTCCTCAGACGCACGAAGCTCTTGACCTCCGTTTGCTTTGGAAAACAAAAACCCTGCGCATTTCAATCATCTGCACCTTTTCCTCGGTTCGCATTAGTCCTGAAATCTGTACCCTATAGACCTTATAATAATTTACAAAGTGACTCTGACTAACGCGGTAAAAAAAAAAACATCTGAACTTGGTTTCCCAAATGACTCGGTTTTTGCTGTTCTTTTTTGAAGCCCGAGCGCTAGGTAGGAATAGCCACAGTTTGAGGAGCTAGGAATAGCCTTAGGTCGCGCTTCTGTTGTGTGCTTTCCAGAAGCAGTTTTTACAACTGTAGGCGAGGTAGCAAATTCTGAGGAACCACAACAACACAGCCAGGAGCCTTTCTTCAGTTTGCTCAGGTTGACGCGGGCTGCAGAGCAGCTCTAGTGGACACGCTGAGGCCAGCCCTCGGGACTGCGTAGCCTCTGCCTCCCAGGAGGTTGTCTTTCCTGTGGGAATTCTGACAGGATTTCTAGCAAGACAGATTTCTTCTTGAAAGCTTTTCAGGAGTATGAATTTTCTGAGCTAGCTGCTGTAAATTCAGTGAGGCTAAAGGGATACTTCAGAGTTACTTTCTTCTCCTAAGAAAACGCGAGGCTACATGCACTGGATATGTCCTTGGGAAAACCTTTTGGGAACAAACTTATTTAACTGTAGAGTAAGTTTGGTAGTAAGTAAAGGTAGAAAAATAATGGTCTGTTGTTACTTAAGAATACCCCTGGCATAAGTTACTAGAAGTGGTGTGTATATATTCGGGACAGTAAGGAAATAAATTATGTTTAATAATAGCTTAAGATGACTAGCAATGCCTGTAGAAGGCTTTGTCCATTTCTGGTAGAAGGCCTAGTGCATTGAAAACTCAAACTTTTCACTCGTAGCTGAAAATGGGACTATTTTGGTATAGCAGTTGTTTATGTTTTAAGTTATTTAATGTTAATATATATAGCTGAACAGGGTTTTCTGAAAAATATAAAAATTTTAAGATAAAAGGTATTTTAAAAAGAAGACTATCATAAAGTTATATCCACATGTAATTTTTTGAGGAGATAGATAAGAATAGTAGCACCACATATAAGTAAGGGTCAAATACTTTGATATTTATCTGCATATGCAAATTAAAATCATTAGAAATTTTCTACCTAGTAAGTCATGTTGTACTAGGTACATGATGCTGGTTGGCCATCCTTAATCCAAAATTTTGAGTCAAGTCTTATAAGTGGAAAATTCCAATGAACGTTTATTTTGTATATAAAATTATTAAACCTATTGTGTGAAGCTACCCTCAGGCTATGTAGATCAGAAGTATAAAAAGCACAAGTGAATATCTCAATTAGATTTGGGTTCTATTCTCAAGATATTTTATTATGTATATTCAAATATTCTAATGTCTAGAAAGACTAAAACCCTGGGTACTCTGGTCCCGAGTTGTTCAGATGAGGGAGAGCCTTAGATAAGACTCACTCTGCCCACGCTGGCCAGGGGAACCCTCAGGGGAATCCTCTGGGTGAGGGCAGAGGCTAGCCCACTGCCTGTTCTTCTTAGTTCTCTTTCCACTACTCTCCTGAAGTTCTAACTGCCGAGCCTTCCCTTCAGAGAAGGTCTTCACTGCCAGGGTGGGCATCTTGCATAGTAAGGGATTCCTGTCACCCCGCTTCTGCCAATAGTCCGTGCTATGCTGAGGGGCAGTACAGAGAACACTTAGCCAAGTCCTGATCCAGTTCGTCATGAAGAGAGCAGGACCTTTCCGCTCTATGAAGGGTGTGTGTGTTTCCAGTTTCCAGTTTCCAGCAGCAAGATAGCAAGTGGAAATCTGCACACTGACTCTTCATTTATCGTAAAAGCTACAGCACCTTTATGTATAAAACACTGTAACTATGTGTGTGTGTTTATGTGTGTGAGTGAGCATGTGCTGTCTGCATATGGACATAACTGCACAGGCTACCTTGCTGATGTGCCCATGTCACTGGTCTCCCTTTTAGCTAAAACCTGAGAGTAGAATAACCTGATCTTTGAGGCCTCTTCCAATATTAGTCTTTTCTAAGGTAATTTTTAGTAGGTCATAATTCAGTATACACTAACCTACTCATCTCTGAAGACCGACTTTGCTTATAATTTTTTTTAATTGGCCACATAGCATTAATGCCTCCACAGGGTTACTGTGGTTCACATTTAGGATATAAATTGATACCCATCTTCAGCTGAGGTTGTTTTGGGGGGCAGGAATCACAGTGTTTTTTAAACCGGATATTTTCATTCCTATTTGAGTGACAGCCATCTTTTAAGGTGCTGGGCACAGAACCCCAGGCCTTACATACTTGGCAAGTACTTTACCCCCAAGCTACACCGGAAGATCCATTCCTGGTCTCTTCTGCACCATTTAAAGGGGGGAACTATATTTTGACTTTATCTACCTCTGAGAAAGAGGAAAATGTAATTATTCACAGAGTTTCTCAAAATGGCATCTCTCTTCCCAAACTGTGAGCCAAATTCTGCAGAAATCATAGACAGTAAATGGTGGCAGATATCTGAAGGGGTCTCAAAGATGCAAGAGAACATGGGGGGCAAAAGGGCCACCCACCCTATCTGATGACATATGTGGGTTTCGTTGTTCTTTGGAGTTTTATTCTTCCAGGTACGGTATGCTCTACAGCCTGATGTCTTCAGTCTGAGATAGCCTGGCTTCGCTTTCCTGTGTTATGAAAAGGTCACACTTTGGGGTACTGACGGGAAATCTCGAGGTGCTGCAGAGGACAGTGAACACCTCTTGGTGTTTTTCTGTTTATCTGTGAGGACTCCTAGACTTACAGAACGATGCCGAATGGAATGCTTTGTGCATGACCTTTTAACCTTTGACTTTTGCCAGTTCCCCACTGCAAAAGGGGAAGGCAGATTTTATGAAGAGTTTTAGGAATAAATACATTTTATAGAATGGAAACCCGAGTATGGTACTGGGGAAGTTTATTTATGCTTGCAATCTTGTTTGGAAATAAAATGGGTCTGTCTGGAAGCACGCCTCCGGCCCTCCCCTTGCCTGCACTGTCTGGTTCCAACTGGAACCACTGACCCCTTCCTTTCTTTGTATCCAGGTCACAGCCCCAAATCTTCTTCCCCTAGACTAACTGTTACTGTAATTTTGTCACAGACAGGTGGGTCTGTGACCTTCCAGATGACACTACGTTCCCCTGTCCACGTGAAACCTTCTGTGGATGGGCAATAGAGTCCCCTCTCTGTCCGCAGTGCTGATATTAGAAAAGATGAGTGTGGACTTGAGCCACCTCAGCCAGAGAAGTATCAGTAGTGAAAACAAATTCTAAAGCTGCTGTGTCTCCCCATTTCATTCTATTATCCTATTTCATACTTGAATGTATAATGCTAAGTTCTGTTGCTGGGAAGAGCCATGACCAAGGCAACTGTTAAAACACAAAGTAACTGCTGGGGCTTGCTTATAGTCTCAGAGGTTTAGTATGGTATCAACATGATACATTCCACTCTCTGGTCCCCACAGGCTGGTAGCGATATCACACTGTAAAAATGCATTCAGTCCACCCTCAAAAGTCCCCATAGCCTTTCAGCCTCAACACCGTTTCAAAGCCCAAAGTCCCTTCTGAACTCGTGGCAACCTCTTAACGGAAACCCCTGTAAAATCAAACTAAAAAAGCAGATCACAGGCTTCCAGCATATGGCACAGGATATACATTACCATTCCAAAAGGGAGGGATGACAGCGGTAGTGAGGAGATACTGGACCAAAGCAAGACTGAAAGCCAGCTACGCAATCTCCAAATTCTGTATCCATGTCTGATGTCAAAGCGCTCTTCTGATCTCCGACTCTTCAGCCTTGTTGACAAGCACACTCCTCCCTCCTGCGCAGGCTCCACATCTTGTTATCAGCTTTCCTTGGCAGGTGTCCCATGGCTGTGGCATCTGCATCATCTTGGGGGTTCCAGGGAAGCCCAGGTTTCCCCTGTATACTTCACACATGGCCTCTCTGGCCTTCCATGTAGAGACACCTCTGACATATACCTAGCCTCAGGAGCTTTCCTAAGATGGAGAGGAAGATTCCAGAACCCCTGGGATGGTTTACATATGCTTGGCCCAGGGAGTGGCACTATTTGGAGGTGTGGCCTCGTTGTAGTATGTGTGTCACTGTGAGTGTGGTCTCTAAAACCCTCACCCTAGCTGCCTGGAAGCAGTATTATGCTAGCAGCCTTCACTCTCAGCTCCTCTTGCACCATACCTGCCTGGATGCCACAATGCTCCTGCCTTGATAATAATGGGCTAATCCTCTGAACCTGTAAGCCAGCCTCAATTAAATGTTGTCTTTATAAAAGTTGCATTGGTCATGGTGTCTGTTCACAGCAGTAAAACCCTAAGGAAGACAACTTCTGTCTTCTAGCTTTGACTCTAAAGCCAGAACCACACGACTGAAGCTGCCAAGTTCTGTGCTTGCTGGAGTTGGACTCTGCTCCTTGTTCAGTTCCATCAGCATCAGCATCCATCCTTGACATCACCACTCTTCTTTATTCCATTTAACATCAGTCTTTTCTTTAAACTTTTTTTTTTCTGTCCACTGGACTTGGTCCTTTATACTCTTTGGTACTCCTTTCCTCAAACTATACATTTTTTTATTTCTCATTGTCCAGCTTGCTCCTTTTTTATTAGAGATCTGTATAAGACTGGCCACTAATAACCACACAACATAATACTGGAGTATCTTGAAATCTCCTCTGCCAGTGCCACCAACTGAAAACTCTCTAACGTTAGGTAGATTTTGGGGGCAGGGCAAGGGCAAAATATCACAAGAATAACTTTCTAAACAAATTACTAATATTCTCTGATACGTCTTGATCTGGGCTGCCATAATATCTAAGTATCTCTGAGTACCACTCTCTTCCACACTCCTCTTAGGATGGCCTGATGAAAGTGTTCAACTGCCTCTCTAATACTAAGTCCCAAAGTTTATATTTCTACAAACAGCATGGTCAGGCATGCACAGCAATAGCCCACTTCTGGCATCAACTTCTATTTCAGTCACTGTTCTGTTGTTCTGAAGAGACCATGACCAAGGCAACCGTTACAAGAGAAAGTACTTAACTGGAAACTCTCTTGCAGTTTCAGAGGTTTAGTTCAGAATCATCACATTGAGGAGCATGGCTGGGGTCACCCAGGTACTAGTGCAGTAGCTGAGAGCTGTATTCTGATCCATAGGCTGAGAGAGACAGAGACAGGGACAGACAGACTGACTCTGAGCTTGACATGGGCTTTTGGAACTTCCAAACCCGCCCCCAGAGACACACTTCCTCCAACAAGCTACACCTCTTAATCCTAATCCTTTCATACAGTGCCACTTCCTGGTAGCAAAATGTATGAGCTTATGGAAGCCATTCTTAATCTACAACAAATATAGGAATTGAGAAAGCTTTCTCTCTGAACTGATTTGTCTATATCGGCATCTGTGGTGGTTTGAACAAGAATGGCCCCGTACACTCATATATTTTAATACTTGGTCTATGGTGTGGCCTTGTTAGAGTAGGTGTGGCTTTGTTGGAGGAATTGTGTAACTAGGGGGTGGGCTTTGAGGTCTCAGAATCTCAAGCTGGTTCTCTGCCCATTGCCTACAGATCTAGATGTAGAACTCTCTGCTCTTTCTCCAGCACCATTCCTGCCTGCCTGCCTACTGCCACGCTTTCTGCCACGATGATAGTGGATGGAACCACTGCAACTCTTAAGCCAACCCCAATTAAATGTTTTCCTTTATAAGAGTTGCCACGGTTACAGTGTCTCTTCGCTGCAATAAACCCCTAACCAAAACCATCTCAAATGGTCACATACCACTTGACAGACGTCTGTAGTATTCGCCTTCACTGTGCAGGGGTAAGGCAGGAGGACCATGGGTTTGAGATCTTGGCACACATGTGAAGAAGAGGCTTATACAAGTGTACAAATTAGGCTTTCTGGTTAATTTATAGATAGGTTCATGCTGTTCAATAAAACCTCCGGTGTGTGGTGTATTTTGCTGAAAGCTACCAGGAGTGGGGGTGGGGTGGGGTACTAGTGATGCTAGGGAGCTGAAAGAGTGCCTGTCTGGCATCACACAGGGCCCTGAATTTAATCCTGGGCCCTCTGCATAAGCCCAGCATGGTGGAACTTGCCTGTGTTCTCAGCACTTGCAAATTCAGGCAGGATGCTCAGAAATTCAGGGTCACCCTTGAGCATGCATAGGGTGAGGCTAGCCTGGGCTACATTAAGACCCTATCTCAAAAAGAACCAAAACAACAGCAACAACGAAATGAAGATCATTAATAGTTCTAACCATTTTTTGGTGGGGTGGGGGGACTTTAAAATAAAACTCAAGTGAGGTTTTAGCTTCTGTTTTCAATTGCTGGGCCTCAAACCCAGGGCCTGTACATGTTTGCAAGTTTCTGATACCGGGCTATCTTCCAAACCTTCTGTTTATTTTAATATTGTTTTAAAAATGGTTTGTTTTGGTTTTTTTGTTGTTGTTTTTAAAGATTTATTTATTTATTTTATATATGTGAGTACACTGTCGCTGTTTTTAGACACGCCAGAAGAGGGCATCGGATCCCACTACAGATGGTTGTGAACCACCATGTGGTTGCTAGGAATTGAACTCAGGACCTCTGGAAGAGCAGTCAGTGCTCTTAACCGCTGAGCCATCTCTCTAGCCCTTAAAAATTGTTTATATTTTAATTTTTTATTCATTTTTTTGTGTGTTTCTAGTCTCCACTGTGCCATGGCACATGTGTGGCGGCCAGAGGATGTCCTTTGGGAGTCAGTTCGCTGCTTCCACACTGTGACCCGCAAATCTGGGTTGTAAGGTTAGGTGACAGACACTTTCCCCACTGAACCATCTTGCCAGCCCCGAATACTGTTTTCATATGCCCCTCCCCCTCCCCCAGCAGACCCTTACGTTTTCTGATGAAGCCACTATTTAATCATCTAAGATATTGCTTTTACAATCGGGTACTCAGTTCCAAAGATTGAAAATGTCATTTTTATTAAATATCCATGGATCATTCAACCATATCGCTCAACACATAATTTTGCCTTGTTGGAGAGTAAGAAGGGACGCAGATATCATCTGCTTATTTTGGAGGGTTTTTCATGGCTGGCTCACTGTAGACCCTTGAGAGGAAACTTCCCCTCCCCTGAGAAGCCCCTCCCCTGAGAAGCCCCTCCCCTGAGAAGCCCCTCCCCCGAGAAGCCCCTCCCCTGAGAAGCCCCTCCTCCGCCAGGTTGCCCACACACCCCTGCCTTTAGCGCGGTCCTTTGTGCTCAGGGTTGTGTTCCTGTTCCTGCTCTCTCCCATCTCAGTTTGAAATAAATGATTTCCATGCTTGTTTCCTTTGCCCTGCGTAGCTTCTGTGATCTGGGACCTTCTCTGTCACTTCGATTTCATCAGTGCTTAGAGCACATAGAAGACTTTATTTTTGGACACATAGTCTCATGTAGCCCAGGCTGGCCTGAATCTTGCTTTGTAGCTTAGACTTCTCAGTCCTTATTCCTCCACCTCCTGAGGGCTGGAATTACAGTTGGGTGTCATCACACCCAGTTTCACACAGCAGACTTTAAAAAAAAAAAAAAGAAAAAGAATGCTTGTTGTAGAAAAATACTCCGCAAGGAAAATCCATTTTGTCAGAACTCCGTAATCATTCTTGGGCTTCTAAAAGAAACAAGTTAGTGTCAAAAACAGTTAAGGCAGGGTGATGTGAGGGTTAGATCACAAGGGCATCCTTGACTACACAGCAAGTTCATAGCCAGGTTTGGCTACAGGAGCTCTGTTGAACAGAGAGGACTTACCTACAAAACAAAGAAAATTTATAAAAAATAAAAATACTGACTTTTGTGTATTTTAAACAAATCAGCCCTCCCTTTCCTCTTCACAGAATTAGGGTCAATCTCAGGCCTCGTGTATCCTCAGCATGAGCTACATCTCAGGTCCTCAGAACACTAACCCAGGGCCTGTGAGTGAGCCGACAGTGTTCCTTGGAAAGACAGAGCGCGTGTTGTGATAAACCTTCTACCACACGAGGTCCGGACACACACTCAGCTGCTGTGCTGGGCTAGCCTTGGTCTCAGAGCACAGTGCTGCTCAGTAAATCTCTCTCTCGCCTTTGCTTGTTTTACACAGCCCTGCTGCAACTGTTACTATTTACCCACGTCTGAATTTTTAAAGTTCTCTGTAACTTTTTATTTTTATTTTTTTGCAATGAGGGTAGTGGCACACATTTTTAATCCCAGCACTCGGGACGCAGAGGTAGGTGGATCTCTGTGAATTCAAGGCCAGCATGGTCTATGTAGCAAGTCCCAGAGCAACCAGGACTACATAGTGAGGTGAGACCCTGTCTCAAAACAAAACGTGGGTCCCTGGTATTGAACTGAGGTCGTCAAGTCTGGCATCAAGTGGATATACCCAATGGTCCAGCTTGCTGCTTCCTCCCTTTTAAAAATTAATTTCTTAATAGGTACTTATATATCCTAGGTTGCTCTCAAACGACATGGTTGCAAGATGACTGCCTGATGCTTGGTCCTTGAGGGTCACTCTGAACTTCGTTGGGATCTTCCTGTCTCTGCTGGGATTACAACTGTACTCGGTTTTACCCAACATTGTTTCCCCCGTTAAGATGAACCCCCCCCCCCCCCGGGACTTTCTTCTGTTTTTGAGCCAGAGTCTCACATATCCGAATCTGACTGCAAACTCCCTGCGAAGCTGGAGATCAGGTTGAGCTTGTGATTTTCCCGCCCCCGCCTCCAGGGTTGGGATTACAGTCCTGCGCCCTCGCGCCAGGTTTACGTAGCTTCCTGCGTGCTAGGCAAGGGCTCAACAAACGTAACCAGGTCCCTTCTCTCCCTTCTTGTTGTGTAAGACAGGCTTTCACTTTGTGTCCCATACTAAATCAAACGCACTGTGCGCTAGCTCAGGCTAGCCAGGGACTCCCCATAAGCCCCCTGCCTGAGTCTCCTAGGTGCTGCCATTTAGGTAAGTCCTATTATTCTTGGTTTACAGGACTTTTCTTTGCAGGTGTTTTCTTTCTACCCAGTGCTTTAAATCTTACCTCGTGAAAACAAAACAAAACAAAACAAAACCAAAAAAAAA
>NC_034593.1:22093284-22095647 GCF_900095145.1 Mus pahari
AAAAAAAAAAAAAAAAAAAAAAAAAAAAACCAAAACCAAAAAAACCAAAACCAAAACAACAAAAAAAAAAAACCAAAACAAAAAAACCAAAAAACACTGAAGTCCACAATAGATGTATAAAGCTAAAAATTAAAAAAAAAAAAAAAAAAAAAGTCTCCAGCAGATGCCAGCAGAGGGCGCCCGAGAAAGTCGATGTTGCTAGCCACCTCACCCGTACACTATTTTCCTTAAAATTGAAAAGAAATCATTTCCCAGTAGTTTTCTTTTATTTACAAAAGATGAACAAGAAGCCGTGTCATATTCTGTCACAGAATAAATTAAATTATGTATGGTTTGGCTGTGGAGGAAAACTTTTGAATTCTCCTGATTACCTGAAAGAAAATGAGTTTTCCAAACAAACAAACCAGGACTCACCCTGATCCTTTGTTAAATCATGACTCATCCCTCTGCCCACCAAAGTGATTCAGCTTGTTAAATTTTATATTATTTCCACGGTTTTATTCAAGGTAGATATATTGGCTATCCACTTGGGGGGAAATGGCGTTTTGTGTTTTGAGGGCCTAGTCACTGTAGAGGGAGGACCATTTTTTTGGCTTTGCTGTGTTATTGAAGACCCCATGCACTGCATCGTTCTTCCTTAGATGTGAAGAAACCACTTCAGAAAATATCAAATGAGATGAGGCTGTGTGCCCTTCCAAAGTCAAAACACCAGGTCGGTTCCGGCCAAGCTCAGCAGGGATTTCTGTGAGCTGGCCACATTTAAAAAAGGAAACCCAGATATAGTATGTTCCAGGATTAAGGAGGAAAGCTTGGCGCTTGGCGCACACGGGACAGAGGACATAGCAGGAACTAAACGTGCTAGTCCTGCAGACGGCAGGTCAGTCTGGAGCAACGGCCTCAGTCTTACCTGGACCTGGACCGTGCTGGGCAAGACACAGCCGCTGCAGCCGTGGACTAAAGGGTGCTGTGGGCCACCGTGTGGGTACTGAAAACCTCGCGGGGTCCTCGGAAAGAGCAGCCAGGGCTGTGGGTCACCCTATGGGTACTGAAAACCACGCGGGGTCCTCGGAAAGAGCAGCCAGTGCTCTCTTAACCATTGAGTCATCTCCACGCCCCTCCCAAACCAGTATTTCTTAAATGTCACCCTGCATATGGGAGTCAGTCCAGCATCTAGTCGGGATGCATATTCCTGTTCGGAAGGTGGAAGTAGCCTAGAGATTTTCTTCTCTGGAAAGGCGAGCCTGGTGCAGAGAGAGCATCAATCAGCACCGCAAACGCCGAGCACCGGGGACCTTTATAACACATTTTCATGTATACAACTCGTGTTCAGGAGAGAGTGGCAAAAGATAGGAAGCAATTTTCTGAGAGATTACCAGTCGCTTGTTAACGTTTTTGGTGTGGAAAAAGGAGTAAAATGTATTTTTTTTTTAAAAAGAAAAATAGAAAAACAAATATACAACTCAGAATGGATTTGAGGCAAATTGTACCACAGCAGATTTTCTCGGAATGTTCTCTACACAAAGTTTAAAACACAAACAATAATAAAACAAAATGTTTCTGATGTAAGACCAGCAGGGCAAAAAATGATGTAGGTCAGGGGTGTGGCTCAGTGATAGATTGTTCATCTAGCATCTGTAAAGGCTGAGTTTGTTGCATCCCCAGAGCCCCAGGGACCAAGTGTGATAATACACAACTCTAATCCAAGTGCTTGGGGGAGTGTAGACAAGAGGATCAGAAGTTCAAGGTCATCCTCAACTGTACAATGAGTTCAAGGTCAACCTTACTTACTCGAAGAGATCCTGTCTCAGAAACAAATAGGCTAGCAGTATATTTTTAGTTACTGTTTTTATCCATCTGAGTCAAGATAATGGACATAGATGTTGTACTAGAACTACACTTATTATTTCTGCTAAGTGCCATTGAAATTGAAGAGCAATTGCTCCTGCAATGGAAGAGAGCCAGTTTGCCTGTGTGAAATAGAACAATATCTACCTGCTTTCAGTATCTGCTCCGCAAAAGGACCAGGCACGAGATGTAGCCTCCAGACGGTACACACTCAAGGTCCTCTTTCCAGATCAATCAGGACCCTTCTTTGCTTGGCTATGGACCAGAAAATCTGACCAATGCAAATGATTGATTCTAGTTCAGGGGGTGGGAGGCATAGGCAGAAGGATGAAGTCCAGAGACCAGACCACACCCGTCTGGTTCCTCATAGCTGGCCCATGAAGGGACACGGCTGATGTCAAGAATGAGGAACTAATTCTTTTCCCTGACTACTAGGCCTCAGATGAGAGCTGTGAATACTGAGCCCAGCGCTATATGGCTCTCTGTCTCTGTCTCTGTCTGTCTCTGTCTCTGTCTCT
>NC_034593.1:22095672-22105155 GCF_900095145.1 Mus pahari
GTCTCTGTCTCTGTCTCTGTCTCTGTCTCTGTCTCTGTCTCTGTCTCTCTCTCTCTCTCTCTCTCTCTCTCTCTCTCGTGTGTGTGTGTGTGTGTGTGTGTGTGTGTGTGTGTGTGTGTAGGTCAGAAGACAACTTTGTGGAGTTGGTTCTCTCCTTCAGTCTTTATGTGGCTTGCAGGGATTGAACTCCATTGGCCAGCCTAGTGTGCCAGATGCCTTTGCACCAGCTCGGGGCCTGAAGTAGTTGAATTTTAAGCGTGTTGCTCTTCTTCACCTATTGGTATAAAGTGACAGCACCATACTCCCTACCAGACCAGGCACTGGGAGAAAGGACACTTGGCTAGTTAGATTTCTTGGTGTGTGTGTGTGTGTGTGTGTGTGTGTGTGTGTGTACTTGACCCAAGTCATTTAGAAAAAGGGAAACTCAACTGAGACCATACCTTCACAGATTAACTTATAGGTAAGTCTGTGATACTTTATTTATTTATTTATTTATTTATTTGTTTGTTTTTCGAGACAGGGTTTCTCTGTGTAGCCGTGGCTGTCCTGAAACTCACTCTGTAGACCAGGCTGGCCTCGAACTCAGAAATCCACCTGCCTCTGCCTCCCATATGCTGGGAGTAAAGGCGTGCGCCACCACTGCCCAGCTGTGATACATTTTTTTAAACTGAATGTTACTCTGGGAGGACCTAGGCCACTGTGGGGAGTGCCATCCATGGGCAGGTGGTCCTGCCCTATATAAGGAAGCACACTGAGCAAGCTGGAGAGAGCAAACCGATGGTCATCTTTCCTTCGGTTCTTGCCCGGACTTCCCTCAGTGACAGACTGTGAACTGGGAAAGTTGGTTGATGTTGTCAACTGGGCAGAGTCTCGATCCCCTAGAAGACGAACTCCTGGGTGTGCCTGTGAGTCTTTTTAGATGAGGTTAATTGAGTGGGGAGACTAGCCTTGCATGAAGCACAGTCTCAGAGTCTGGCTCCACAGCTGAAGACAAATGAAAGAGCCAGTGAGCACCGTCCATTCGTCTCTCTCTGCTCCCTGATCGCCGATATTATGTGAGCAGATACCCCACACTTCTACTGCCATGACTTCTCCACCAGGCTGGGCTGAACCCCCAAACTCTGATAAACCATCCTTCCTTAAGTTGGTGTTGCCTGTTAAGAATGAGAAGAACAAGCCTGTTGAGAAAACACAGAAACAGGAGGTCTGGGACCAACGTGGGCAGGGAGGAAGGGAATGGTGAAGAAGCGGGAGATGAAGTTTGCCACCAGGCAGTGGTCCCTACTTCAAGCCTTCCCTGGGGTCTGGCCCCGCTCTCCACATGGATTCTACAATCCTGCCCCAAGTTCGTTCCTAGGATTGAGACTATGGGCAGGTCAGTTATAGTCAAGCTTGGGTTATTTGTTCCAGTTTCTGCTGAGCAGGAGTCGAATAAGAAGATAATGTAATGAACAATGTTCTGTCTGCCCTCACCGTCAACATTTGTCCTTTTCACTGGTCCCATAATAAATTTGTGTCCCAAACAGCACATGAAGTTCCATGTAGCCAAATTAAAGTGACCTCTAAGCCCCAATGACACAGTTGCTTTTATTTATGTTTTTCTAGTTCTGAAATTGGTATGACATAATAGAGAAAAATTGCCGTAAACCAGAGGGAACATGGTTGCTGCTGATGGAGTGATGTGCCCTCCTTCCTCCTCGGCTTGGCTGCCATGCTTGGTACATCAGAGACAAAAGGAGTTGCAGGATATCTTAATTTCGAAACGGAGGATGGAGGAGCTTGTGAAACACCGACGTCACAGTGTGTGGGTTAGCTTTCATTTCAAATTGTAGATACATTTCAACGACATTAAAAAAAAAAAAAAAACCACTAAATACACGTACGTAAGGTAGACTAATAGCATACTCACAATCCTACCATGCTGAATGTAGAGACAGGAGGACCACGAGTTCAAGGCCACCTTCCACTTCATACAAAGTTCAAGCACAGCCAGACCCTGTCTCAAAACCAAAACCAAAATAGAACAAAATGACACATAAGCTACTCTGAATCATTTTCTATTTATAAACTGTTTTCTACATTACCTGAAATTCTAAGTGCAAAACATTTTTTTTAAAATGCTGCATAAAATCTAGAGTGAAACACTGTCAATAAGAAACAGGATATACTGAGTGCTCGCATTTGTGATAATTACATCACAAATACTTCCTCCTTAAATATTCTTTCATCTTTTGTGAGTTGGGAAATTGATAAGTTCATTAGTTTACTCAGGAGCACATGTTTTGATCTTGGCTCTTCAGAGAAACTGGAATATATTCTTTTTCTGTATAAATGTATTTTAAGATATGTATATATTTATTTTAAATTTAAAATTTTTATTCATTGTGCAGTTAAGTGCCTGTGTAAGCATATGGCACTTGTGTCTGGGTATCCAGAGAGGCCAGAGGAGGGTATCAGATCACTTGGTGTCTTAGAGGGTTTCTGTTGCTGTGAAGGGACACACCATGACCATGGTAACTCTCATAAAGGAAAACATTTCTTACATTTATCTATTTATTTATCCATTCATTCATTCATTCATTCATTCATTCATTCACTTTCCATTCCAACTGCAGTCCCCTCCCCTGCCCCCAGTCCTTCATCACATGGCCCCTGCCTCACCTTCTTTTCCTTCATCTCTGGGACAGTGGAGGTTCTCCCAGGGCACCAACCCACCCCAACGCCTCAAGTCACCACAAGACCCGGTGCATCCTCTCCCACTGAGGCCAGGAGGATGTAGAGTTTGAAGCTTGAGCTACATGAGTAAGACCCATTCTTAAGTTCCCTTCCCCTACACACCAAAAGAACCCACCTTAACATGTGAAGTTTGAGTTTGTTTGGAAACAGCATTTCCAGTCACTGTTAGCTTTTTATATTTTATTATATACATTCCATATCCTATGTAACTTACTAATATTTTGGATCCTGCATTCACACATGTAATAAGACAGAAGTTGCATATAATGTGCATACAAGGTATATGACTCTTAAGGGTACATCTATGGATTGTCTCTAACACCCCAGGTGGTTCATTCAATATACCCTCACCTAGAGGAGCTGTTGTGATAGCTGGCTTATCTGTTTTTAAATATTGTGTAAGTCGTGTATTTCCAATGTCTGATTTCTTTACCACTTGGTACATATCAGGACTTTGTTCTTTTACTTCCATGGCATTCTATTATGTACACTTCATAGAATCTATCCTTGAACCTCTGCTCCCATGCTTCTGCCTCCAGTTTATTCAGTGCTGAGGATCTAACACAGGGCTACGGGTGCTCTGGGCCAGCACTCTGCTGACTGGGCTCTGCCTCCAGTATCCTTGCCACCGGTTCTGATGCATGTGTTTGCTTTCTGTTCTGGAAAGTTCTATCTCTGCTCAGTCTTTGTCTCCGTGTCTGTCGTGAGGCGCTACACCTAGCTGACTGGGAGCTCTTCTGGTCTTCAGGAGTCTCACCACTGACATCTAAGGTTTATAGGGCCATGTGCTGCTTCTAAATAAAAACAGACTTACATCTTATGAGTATTCTTGTACTTCTATTTTGGCACAAGTCTTTGTAGTTGTAGGTCCTTGTGCACAGGGACATAGCCTAAATCCCCACATGAATGTCTGAAACCACCAGTAGGGCCCAAACCCACATACACTGTTTTTCCTATAGTACATATCTATAATAGGGTTTAGTTCATGGGTTGAGCAAATGGAGGCCTAACAATGATGAAATAGAATAATTGTAAGTGTGGGTGGTCTTCTTTGAACATACACAGAGGCCAGAGGTCAACATTAGGTATCTATCACTCTCCTCCATCTTATTCTTACTTATTTTTTAGTATTTTTATTCTGGTGAATGTGTGTGTGTGTGTGTGTGTGTGTGTGTGTGTGTGTGTGTGAAGGGCCCTCAGAGCTAGAAAAGAACCTCAGGTCCCCCAAACTGTAGTACAGCTGGTTGTGAGTAGCATAGGTCCTTTGGAAGAGCAGGAGAGGCACCTGCACATCTGCACACTCACACACAATACACTCATGTGCACACACATGCAAAATAATAAAAAATAATGAGTATCTCAAAAAATTCATCATGGAGAATTTGTTTAAGTTATTTTCATTATTGACCTTGAAATACTGTCCTAATTATAAAAGGATGTACTAACTTTGACCCTGTGTTGGTACCATTTATCCTCGGTTCCTGGAAGGTCTTTGGAGATGGAATTATTCATTGCATCCACACCGTCTCAGGCGTTTTGCAAGGAAGCTCTTCACTTTGCAGAGTGTAACATCACACAGAGCAGCTAAGCGATCCAAAAGGTCACGGCGGCTCTGCTAAATCCACGGCTGTCTGCCTCCGCAGCCTATGCTTTTCAGGTCAGAATGTCTCCCCGGACCTCAGATCCAAGATGATTTCCTAAACACTACGCCTATGCTCGTTGAGTGAGACACCGGAATCTGCATGCTCACTAATTGGGAGCATGGCTCGTGTATGCACAGAATCCACATGGCAAGTATCCTTCACACGAATTCTGTGTGAACATCCCAGGCCTCAGAGGGAACTTCCAAAATAGTCCTACATTCTTATGTCCACGAAGAGGGAAAAGAACGAAGGCTCACAAGCCCAGTAGAAGTAAGGCTGGTTTCTTAAGAGAAGACTTACTTCCGAAGGGGAAAGCAGCATGGAGCAAAGCAAGAGTTTAGTAGTTCAAACTGCCCTGCCATACAAACAAGATGAGGACTTTACGCCAGACAATGCCAGTGGTTTGGATATGCAAAGCGTAGACCTTTTCACTCATCTGCATGTTTTGACTTTTCTAGGAATGCCCTGTTACCTGAGGTTCTTATATTCAAGTTTGCCCCTTCCAAGGCTCATTTGCACCTAAAATCACCACTCAAAAGCGAAATTTAAGTAGTCGGGTAGTGTGTGTCAGCCCATGTACCATGCTGGTTCCAGGAGTCTATAAAGGCCACAAGAGGGCATGGGGTTCATCAGAGCTGAAGTTACTGACGGTAGTGAGCTGCCAGATACGGACACTGGGAACCTACCCTAGGTACTCGGTAAGAGCCCGCAAGTGCTGTGGACCACTGAACCCATGAGTGCGCACTTTAACGTTACGTTACCATCGACTACTCCAGACACTCCGGAGGAGTGGCTCTGCATCTGTACCAGTGGGGGTTTCCAGGCGTCCTTTTAAGACCAATTATTTTCCTCCTGTGCTAATTATTTCCAGCCCAGACTCGTCTCTTGCCCCACTCTCTACCACACTTGGAGCGGGTTAGAGAAGCTGAGGCTCAAAAAGCTAAAATGCTCTTTGCAAGGATTCAGCGCTCAGTAGCTGCAGTGCTGTGCCTGGAACTCATTGTGGAGAATGGAGCCCTAGGGCGGGGGTTTGTTTAGGCAGCACTGCACTGATAAAGATACACCACGGGCCAAGAAGGCTAGTGATGGATGCCGGGGTGAGGCTGAGGGTATGATTAAAATGAAAAGGGGCGGAGGCTGATTCAGGATGTCTTAGATTCCAAAAGTAAACACTGATACAATCTGCTCGGTAACGACTTTGGCAGGATGCCGCTTTTGTATGATTTTTGTATAAATCTGGCCTTAGCATTCAAGCCTTTTCCTTTTCCCCTTCATCTTTGGCAGCCTGTCTCTGCGTGTCTGTCTGTGTAGACTTATGTGTGGCTTGGGTGCCAATCTGCCACATGTATGCCTGTGCCTACCTCTGTGTGCAGTCTGTGTGTGCCAGCATGTGCCTGGGTGCCTACCAACGTCTGCTGCCTGGCCGTGCCTAGCGGTTCATCCAGGGACCACTGGCATTTATCTCCCTTCTGAAAGTGGTTCTCGAAGTCCCGACAAGAGGCTCTAAAATCATAGTTCTTCTCCCTGTGGAGCCTGAAGAAAGCTTGGCTCAAAAACTCGGCATCACTAAGAAACCCAGCAAAAACATCCTTTAGGATTCCCCAGTGTGCTATTAACAGGATTGCTGGTGGATGACTGTGATGTTGGCTTACAGGGAGACTCTGCTATGGTCCTCCCAGGAACCTAGCAATAGCTTACCAGGTACTTCAGGTGTGTGCTGCTTATAACAGGCCTGCTCTGCTCCAGCACTCAGCTCTCTGTTCCCAGGTGTACCTGGCTGGTCTCTTCTCCCCGCCCCCCTTCTCTCTTCTCTGTGCTCCGTCTTCTCCTCTGCCTCACAGCTCTGCTCCTGTCTGTCTGTGAAGGAACGCCATGACTACAGCCACGCTTACAAAAGAAAGCATTTAATTGGGGCTGGCTTACAGTTCAGAGGTTTAGTCCATTATTGTCATGGTGGGAAGCACGGCAGCAGGCAGGCAGACGCGGTGCTGGAGCAGCTGAGAGGTCTGCATCTGGAGTTGAAGCCAGCAGGGAGAGACACTAGGCCTGGCTTGAGTATTTGAACCCTCAAATCCCACTCCTGGTGACACACTTCTTCCAACAAGGCCTAACCACTCCAGCAATGCCGGATCTCCTATTCTCTACCACTCCCTAATCACCAATATAGGCGCCTATTGGGGCCACTCCTATTCAAACCACTACAGCCTATGACCTTCCCAGTTTAGGGATTTGGTCAGGTTTACAGAGCCTGGCAAGAATTCTGTCCTGTGACTAGTTTCAACTAGAAACTGTTTAGTTACCTTCATAACAGTCACAGCTCAGGGGGCAAACCCTGCCTTGTGGCGAGCAGGATCTATGTCCATTGGAAACTTTAATTTCCTATTAGCCTACATGGTGTCGCTCAGCATTTTAGAAGCTAGTCAGCAGGGAAGAAGTGTTCAGAGCAATCCAGCTTGTTTTTTTCTATTCCCTGCCACTTTGAAGTGCCCAGTGTCTTACCATCTGAAAGCTAATCTGTTTGGTTTTGCTTCTGATTTCTTTCCCCTTCTCTATGAATAAAAAAACCAATTTGGATTTTTTTTTTCCATGCAAGGGAAGACATTGAGTTTTTTTTTTTCTTTTTACATTAACATAGGCTTTAGCTCACTTAATTAGTTGAATATAGTAGTGTCCTTAAAGCTGGGACTATAGCCAAGTGAATGTGTTCCTGTGACAGGACCTGACCCCAACAATACACATAGCACCCCCACCAAAAGAATACACTACCTTATTATTTTGGACTCAACTCAAAATTTATCTATGATATACTCCACCCAGTTTCCTGAAAATTATAAGCAAACTAATTTTCTGCCAGCTACAATGAATCTCAGGAATAGAAAGATGGTGCTCAGGGGTTGAGAGTATTTGCTACTCCTCTGGCCCTGTCAGGCACACATACACACACACACACACACACACACATACACACACACACATCATACACACACACACATCACACACACACATCACACACACATCACACACACACACATCACACACATACACACATCACACAAACACATCACACACACATATCACACACACATATCACACACACACACATCACACACACACACACACACACACACACACACACACACACACACATATGAATGATTGGAAGCAAAGCCACATTAATCTCTCAGGAGCAGTTTCCAAGGGTTTAAATCAGCAGTGCTGACCTCAAGTCCTGCAGAATTCGTAACACCTCATCACATGGAGAAGAGGGTGATCCACTTGGGAGAACAGCAGGCTGGCAAAGGTATTCAGTGTTTAAGAGTACAGGTATGCAAAGTCACATGCGGTGACTAATGCCAGTAATCCCAGCACTCAGGACAACCAGGAGTTCAAGGTCATCCTTAGAGACAGAGTGGTTTTGACAACTGTTTGGACTGCATGAGACCCCTATTCACCCCTGCCTGCCCCCTCAAAGAATCTAGATACATAAATAGAAGACATTCATTATACACAGACACATACAGTCACAGTTACCACCTCAGCCGGCTGCTACAGTTACTATAGACACTTGTCTTCTCAGGACAACACTGCTTCTTTCTCCTGCATAGTCTTTATGAATGTAGCTGGGGAGAAGTCAAGCACAGGAAGAAGCAGGAGGGGACACTGAAGTTCAGTCAAGGTCATTTGGCAAGTCTGGCCTGCCTTGGAAATTCACAGCAACCTGTTGTGCAACCACAGACTTGACAGCTCTCAGAGGAGACTTCCTGGGGTGAGCACAGAAATTTCCAGAAACATAAAAGGAAACAAAGAATCAAATCCTTTGCTTTCATTGTGCACAGAGCAAGGCTGGCGCCATCATTCTGTCAAACTGTTAGGTTTGATCACCGAGACATCTGGTCAGCCTGTTTCCTTTTGAAAAGGGGGAATCCTTAACCCCAAAGCCTGGACTCGAATAGTACTGTCTTCACCAATCTCGGTCTCTAGATTTGCTCCAATGGAGGCACGGGCAATTAGGATGACCTCCAGGCTCCAGTAGCAGGATTAAGGCTCTACTCGGAGATGCAAGTGACTTGAACCGTACGTTTCCTTTCCTTCAGTATTTCAAGTTCACCTCTTCAGAATTTTTCTTCAGCAGAGAAACACCCGTAGCTGTTGCTGCTCAACCTGAGGCTAACCTGCCTTCTGTAGTGGGAAGTGTCAGGGCAGAGAACCCTGTTCCTCCCCTAGGGACAAGATGCAGCTGCCTTTCCCTTTCCCACCTCGGCCACTGGAGACTCAGACGGTCTGCTATTTCACTGTTCTACCGACCTTGATAGAGTCTTTCTTTTACATGAAAGACTTCCAACCGTCTCGGACAAACACAGTTGGCATTCAGAAGTTAACTAGTGAATGTAACTTGGTTGCTGAAAATATTTAATCCTAACCCGAGGTTTTTACTCTGCCTTTGATCATTCAGTTTCTGGAAAAAAAGACACACAACATTTATTATTTACAATAAGCCTTAATCAGCACTAGAGCTGGGCAGATATCTACTCACTATGCTATTAAAATCTATTTCCTATTGATAACCCCGAGTTATTACTGTGTTTCATCTAAGCTGTTCTTAACTCCAGTTGGCCAGCCCTCAGGGTTATGTTTCCATGCCTCAACTTATGGAGTCTTTCTCCTCTCTTCCCCTCTTCTCCCCTCCATGCCTCTCCTCCAATCCCAGGCAGGGAACACCAAGCACCACCTACCTCAAGTCTGCCCAGCTATAGGTTATAGGCATCTTTATTTACCAATCAGAAATCACTTGGGAGCAAAGTCACATAGCATCATTTAGGTCTATGTGCAAACTCTCTCATCTCCGGGGACAATCAGGTCTTGGGGGCCCTCACTTAGCATTGCAATACATTGCAACAGACCAAACCTCAATATAACTTAATAAACAAGAAGCAGTAGAGTTAGCTTTTATGTTGTTCTATTTTTTAAAAATTATTTTATTAGATATTTACTTCATTTACGTTTCAAATGCTATCCCGAATGTTCCCTATACCCTTCCCCTGTCCTTCTCCCCTACCCACTCACTCCCATTTCTTGGCCCTGGCGTTCCCCTCTATGGGGCATA
>NC_034593.1:22105166-22114537 GCF_900095145.1 Mus pahari
AGCCTCTGTCAGCAGTCCTGGGAGTCCAGCTCTCTCCTGAGNCTCAGTGGTCAGAGTACTCTCCGCAGGCAAGCTCTCCTCTTGCAGGGAAGGTGTGCAGAGGCCTGGCGTTCAGACCTGCCTCCTGACTGAAGATGTAGGCCCAAAACAGGGCCTGTCCCTGAAGATGTGTTGCCTCTGCAGTTTGCACACTCACCTGCACAGGCTAGACTCCGAGGGACCCTGGACACAATATATCTCTCTCACCTGCTCTGGCAGACAGAACCCTCCAGGGTGGCCACCTTTCCTATGGCTGGGAAGGTGCCCAAATATCTGGAGCCTGAAACAGGGTCTGTCCCAGAAGCTAGATTGCTTCTGTCTGTCCCAAAGTTGTGTAGCTTCTGTAGTCCACACTCTCAGCAGTGCAGACTGGAGCCTGGGCACAGCAGAGCAAAGATGGCTCCCTTACCAGCTCAGGCAGTGAGAGCGCTCCCGGGCAGACAACTCTGCTCTGGCAAGGATGGTGCCCGGATGCCTGGAGCCAGAAACAGGGTCTGTCCCAGAAGCTGTGTTGCTTCTGCAGTCCATGCTCTCCCTGGCAACGACTGGAGCCTGGGCGTACCAGAGCAAAGATGGCTCCCTTACCCTATGTTGTTCTCTTAAACACACACACACACACACACACACACACACACACACACACACACACACACACAGAGAGAGAGAGTTCTTTTTGTCAATGTTTCTTCTGACAAATAGAGAATGATTTTTTTTCTTATGTTTAGGCTTAAATTCTTTCCCTTCCTTTCCTTCACCCTTATTGTTTGCAGGGTGGTTGGTCTGACTTGAGTCAGGGTCTCATTACATAGCCCCAGGTAGCCTTTAACTAAACCCTCCACTTTGCAGTCTCTGGGACTACCTGTATTTATCTTATCATAGAAAACATTCTTTGCTTTTCTTTTCTTTCCCTTTTCTTCTCTTTGTCTTCTGCCTCCCCTTCCTCCTCCCTTGTCTCCTTTCAGTAGGGATATTGGCGGACTTACTTTATAGCCTAGGCTGTCCTTGAACCTATGGCTATATATATATATACATATATATATATTGCATATATGTATATATGTATAGTCTTGTCATGTTTTTCTTTCACTCATCTACATTCATGATGTTAGAAGAAAAAAGATGAGTCAGAGGAGAAAATGCAAGGCCGACATGTACTGACAACATATATTGGCATTTCTAGAATATTCTTATACTGAAGTAAGTAAACAGAAACACATCAATCCAGGTGTGCCTCTGTCAGCCAGCATGATCTGCCTTGTTGTTTAGTCTGAGCAGTTGAACTAACTTCCAGTTTAGTCTGAGAAGGCTCACAGTCCTAACCAACCAAGAAAAGCTAGCAAGGGTGTTCAGAGCTGACCTTACCAGGCCTTTCTAATGTTTACAAACCACCAGGCTCTCAGGAGAGCTGTTTTTTGCTTGGGTATGCCTGCAGGTATTTGTGTGCTGACTTCCAACTATGAGCCTTTTCCCAGAACTAGACTGGATTCCTGGCAGCCTTAAGTTTCAGCTTTGTGGACTTTCACTTTTGTTTCTTTGCTTGGATCAAGACCAGTGAGTGATAAACTCTGAGAATGGACACCCAGAGTATATTCGTATTGCATTAAGGAGAGAAAGAAGGTTGCTTCCCCTTGGAGGCATTTAACCAAGATCTAGTCCAGATTTGAACTCTCTCTTTCCTGCTCCCTGTGTCTTCTGTCCTCTGTCATGCGAGTCAGAATCTCTCCCTGTGTCTGTCTGTGTCTGTCCATGTGTGACTGAGTGTGTCTGTCTGTGTGACTGTCTGAAGCGTGTCTGTTCCTAACAAAAGCCTTTGCTCTCTCACAGCATAGAAAGCGTCATACTGGGAAAGGTGATTTACAGAAATCTTCCACAGAGTTTTACAAGGGATTAAATCACTGGCTCCGACTGATCTGAATCATCCCAGACAACAAACATCATTGCTTATCAACCAACATCCATAAATGTTGCAGTCAAGCTTTATGGTGGATTTTAGAAAGTTGCTTCCAACCTCTGTCTTTGCAGCTTTAAGCAAAGCTGGAAGGCATACGCCTTATCTGGGTCAGGGTCATGGAAGAGTGCATAATTTAAAATTACAGTTACACATTAGTTTAGGCTGTCAGCAAGTAAAGTTGATTGTTACATTGTTTTCATAAAAGCAGGTTAAAGAAACTGGCTGGGAACACTGCAGAATAACAACACAGCAGAATAGCGCTCTGAAGTTTTAAGTGACCACGGGTTAGAAGTATTAACTGTGACTGTAAGGTTCTAGTCCCAGAACTTAAGGGGTGCTCACATCACAGTGCATCTCCATATCTCCTGCCAGGCAGGATGACGGACATTAGAGCTGGAAGCACCCCACTCTCACATCACACATTCTGAAAATGAAGATGAGGGCTGGACTGTACTTCAGTTGTTTGAGTGCTTGTGTAACCTGCATTGAACCTCAGCTCAAGCCCTGAAACTGCATAAACGCAGCATGGTGGTACCCGGCTGTAAGCCCTCTTGACACTGGGTTATAGGTGTTTGCTGCCCGAACCACGTGGGTGTCAATGTTACGTAAAATCCCGCTGCCTTTTTTGTCTTTATTTTTGTGGAGATCCTCCTGCCTCAGCTTCTCAAGTACTGGGAGTGCAGACTTGTGTCCCCACGTCCAGTTCCTTCACCACTCTTGGATTAAAGCTTACAGTTATATTTGAAACACTCTGGAGGTCAGTTAGAGTAAGATGATTATCCATTAGCAGAAATCATCCAAAAGAAACCAGTGAGATGGCTTTGTGTGTAAAACACTTGCTGCCAAGCCTGAGGACCTTAGAGCAAATCCTGGAATGCTCAGTGGAAGGACTTCCACAAGCTGTCCTGTGACTTCATGTTATTGTGTGATTGTTGAAATCATAATTCAGTGTAAAATTCCACGTGTGTGTTAACAGACAACTAGTATGTCAAAATTTTTTTCTTTCTTTGTTTCTTTCTTTCTTTCTTTCTTTCTTTCTTTCTTTCTTTCTTTCTTTCTTTCTTTCTTTCTTCCTTCCTTCCTTCCTTCCTTCCTTCCTTTCTTCCCTTTTTCCTTTTTTCCTTCCTCTCTTCCTTCCTTCCTCTCTTCTTTCTTTCTTTCTTTCTTTCTTTCTTTCTTTCTTTCTTTCTTTCTTTCTTTCTTTCTTTCTTTTTTTTGTGATTAGAATGAAGCCAAACTCAGTAAAGAAGGCGGGGATTCCCTTAACACACCGGGGCTGAATTTCAGGCATGGTGAGCAGGTGTGGTCAAAACCCATTCACCTTTTCTCCATTCTTCACCATCTTCCAAGACTTTCCCCTGTTTCCTGTAGATAAAATGCTACACATACAGAAACTACGGACTCTGTTGTAAACGGAGGGGAAAGTTTTAGTCATGGTTAAGTTTGTTGAGGACTCTAGAAAAATCAGTTTCATATAGCAACTCACAAGGCAGCTGGGAAAAGGGACAGTATTCTGTAAACAGTATCTGATGGCTTCGTATAGTCTTCCTTACAGTTGATAATTTAAAGATGAACCCTGTATAATGTAAAAGCCACTCCTAGAATGAGCCTTTCAGTACCTAGGGGGTTTGAACCACTGGGCTATACAAGTATTTAACTCTGAAAATGTTTGCTCTACTCTGAAATAGAAGGAATTATTTTAGGATCAACTAAAATTAATTACTTAATGTTTCTCTTCACAGTCTAATTCCTTGCCAACCAAAATTAAGAAACAGGCTTTTGTTCTTGTTGATATAATTTCCTCCTGTTGATTTCTAAGAAGAGGTAGGTTTTTTTTTCCTTGCTTTTAGTTCTGTGCTAGGAAGAAATGCAAGTTAAGTTTTTTTTTTTCCATTTTGATTTCTTCCTCTCTCCCTCCCCCCCTCTTCTTCCCCATCTCTTTCTCTGTGTGCAATTGTGTTTGTGCTCGAGCACTCGCTACATAGAGAGACCCTGTGTCCTAGTTATTTTTCCATTGCTGTGACAAAACACCACGACCCAGGCAACTTACAAAAGAAAGCCTTTGATTTGGGCCTTAGGGTTCTAGAGGGTTAGAGTCCCTGACCACCATGCTGGAGAGCAGGCAGCAGGCAGACTGGTTTGGTGTTAGAGCAGCAGCAGAGGGTTCACACCTTGGTCCACAAATGTGAACCAAGGCAGAGAGAGCTAACTGGGAATAGCGTAGGCTTTTGAAATCTTAGAGCCTACCCCCAGTGATATATCTCCTTCAACACACCTCCTAATTTTTCCCAAACAGTTTCTCCAAGCAGGTATCAAGCATTCAAAAATATGAGCCTATGGGAGCTAGTCTCATTCAAACCTACACCCTGTCTCAAAAAAATAAAAATAGCAAGTATTGTCTTTTTTCTTTTTAAGATTTACTTATTTCCTTCTATGAGTACACTGTAGTTGTCTTCAGACACACCAGGAGAGGGCATCGGATCCCATTACAGATGGTTGTGTGCCACCATGTGGTTGCTGGGAATCAGGACCTCTGGAAGAGCAGTCGGTGCTCTTAACGCTGAGCCATCTGTCTAGTCCAGCAGGTATAGTTTTAAAGCTACTCCATGTTGAGTAGCCCTTGTTCAAAAGGCAGAAGCAGTAGGATTTGGATTGTTTTCAAATGTTTGAGAATTTGCATACACACAATGAAGCACCTTTGAGACAAGACCTGTATCCAAATGTGAAATCTGTTTATCTGGTCATAGGCGTCTTACACACACAATGTGGCGGAGGTTCTATTTAGACTTTTTGGTGACTGTGTTAGCTGCAGCCCATTGTCTTAGTCAGGGTTTCTACTCCTGCACAAACATCATGACCAAGAAGCAAGTTGGGGAGGAAAGGGTTTATTCCGCTTACATTTCCATACTGCTGTTCATCACCAAAGGATGCAGGACTGGAACTCAGGCAGGTCAGGAAGCAGGAGCTGATGCAGAGGCCATGGAGGGATGCTACTTACTGGCTTGCGTCCCCTGGCTTGCTCAGCCTACTCTCTTATAGAACCCAAGACTACCAGCCCAGAGATGGCACCACCCACAAGGGGCCCTTCCCCTTTGATCACCTATTGAGAAAATGCCCCACAGCTGGATCTCATGGAGGCACTTTCCCAACTGAAGCTCCTTTCTCTGTGATAACTTCAGCCTGTGTTAAGTTGACACACAAAACCAGCCAATACACCCATTATATCAGATCAGGTCTGGAATTTCCCACTTGTAACATAGTATCAGTGCTCAAACAGTTTCAGAATGGGAAATAGTTAGGATTTTAGAGTTTTGGATCAGGGACATTCAATCATATTGCAGTAATTTTGTTCTATAGTTCCATAGTTTTTTTTGGGGGGGGGGAACATAACTTTAGAAATAACTGGACCAACATTCTGGTAATGGTGCAGTCGAATTTTTCCTTGTGTCTTCCCACTTATATTAACCTAACAGTTAACTAACACAATCCCTTACTCATACCCAGAGGCTAAGTCATCCTCATCGGGTTTCATGGCAAGATGACGGGTAAGACTAATCAGCCATCACACAATGCCTGGAACAAGGTGCCCTCTGCATCTTTAGTATTTTTCAAAACAAAAGGTCACAGGTATGTGTCTAGCCTTGCTGTAGGTTGACTTCAGTGTTTTGTTTATGAACCCTGGAAACTTCCTGGTTAACGGTCTGGAGTAGCTTGTGTTGACCTGTGTGTTCTAGTTGTTATGGTTTGGTAGAGGCTTTATGATGTCCATTTTCATAAACAACAAATATTTGGAGTTTTGACCGGGCTATGTTTTTGTTTTGAGATATAATGTTTCCAGTCTGACCTGGAGAACTCAAGATGACCCTCCACCTCTGCCTGTGGAGGGTCACAGGTATGTGTCAAGGTTACAGGTATGTGCCACACTGTCCTTGCTAGAACAGGGCTAGTTTCTGCTGTAGATCTTGTCCCCAGATTGGCATCCTGCAGGTTGAATTTGGCTTTGCTCGTTTGCAATTTTCCTGACTCTGTAGTGAGGTCACTGGATACGGTCCAGAGGTCTGACGTATAGCACAGAGTGCGGAAGGGAGAGTTGGCCGCAGCCTGTGTGGCACTGAGTTTGTCCATTAGGGTGCTGAGTCTTGTCCTTCATGGGTCATGATTTGACCATGCAAAGAGCAGAGGGTACTGTCATTCCACAGAGTACGGTTTGGGTTGTTCTAGCAGCGAACCAGGCTATGTCCCACGGGAAACCTCCTTTGGGAGAGACCTTCAATTTGTAGGAGTGATTGAGGAGTAGTAGTAGCAGTGGATCTTCTTGAGTTTCTGTGAACTAAGTGCTGACTGACGCATGAAGGTGTGTGACATTCTGGAGCCCCACATAGTTGTGGTACTGTGCTCCGTTTCTACTTAATGAGAGAAGTCGATTTAATGACAGCTCGTGCTGACCCAGTTGAAAAGAAGTAGATTAAGTCTTGGCAGCACTGATAACTCACAGGTGGTGTTTTCTATCCCGATTTAGTGTCCACTGACGAGCCAATCGCTGCCGTTTAAAGACGGGCACTTGGTTAGCGCTACCAGGGGATACTGCTCAGCCAGGACCAGCAGCGCCGGGTTCGCGTTATCAGCCCCAGATGATATGGGCAAGTGTTGTCCAGATTCTTAGTTTAAAAGAACCAAGGAAGGCTATGGATGCAGCTGAGCTGGTACAAAGCCCAACACTGCCCCAAATCAGGGATGATGGCACATGCCTGGTTGCAAACTGATTTGAGCCCAGCCTGGGCTATGTGAGATAAGACACTGTCTCAAAAGTAGATGAATAAAATTGAGGACCTTTAAGAATCTCATAGGCGAGTTAACCTGGGCACCGCCCTGGCCTCCGGCCACTGCAGACCTGAACTCAGAGCGCTGCGGCTCGATGCACACCAGATCCGCTTTGCTGTCCGTGCACAAAGTCACAGAGAAGCATGAATGGATAACAACGGAGGATGATAATGGAGCAATGGAATCGGCAATTCTGCACAGGAGGCTTTGGGAGATGTTGTTTACTGTAGTCTGCCGGAAGTTGGGACAAAACTGAAAAAACAGGAGTTTGGCGCCTTGGAGAGCGTGAAGGCTGCCAGTGAGCTCTCCTCACCTCTGTCAGGAGAGGTAACTGAGGTCAGTGAAACACTTGCAGCAAACCCAGGGCTCGTCAACAAATCCTGTTTAGATGGTTGGCTGATCAAGATGACATTGAGTGACCCTTCTGAGCTGGATGACTTGATGAGTGAAGAAACATATGAGAAATATGTGAAGTCCACTGAAGAGTGACCATGGCACCCCTCCACTTCCAGATAAAACTGGATGTGACCTGCCCAGCATGCTTGTCTTAAACCAGTTAAGAATAGGGGACTTATCATCCTTAGTGAGGTAACCCAATCACAAAAGAAGTCACTAGATATGCACTCACTGATAAGTGGATATTAGCCCAGAAACTTAGAATGCCTAAGATACAATTTGCAAAACACAAGAAAACCAAGAAGAAGGAAGACCAATGTGTGAATACTTCATTCCTCCTTAGAATAGGGAACAAAATACCCATGGAAGGAGTTACAGAGACAAAGCTTGGAGCTAAGACAAAAGAATGGATCATCCAGAGACTACCCCACTCAGGGATCCATCCCATCATCAGCCACCAAACCCAGACACTATTGCACATGCCAGCAAGATTTTGCTGAAAGGACCCTGATATAGCTGTCTTTTGTGAGGCTATGCCAGTGCCTGGCAAATACAGAAGTGGATGCTCACAGTCAGCTATTGGATGGAACACAGGGCCCCCAGTGGAGGAGCTAGAGAAAGTACCCAAGAAGCTGAAGGGGGATGCAACCGTATAGGTGGAACAACAATATGAACTAACCAGTACCCCCTGAGCTCATGTCTCTAGCTGCGTATGTAGCCGGAGATGGTCTAGTCGGCCATCATTGGGAAGAGAGGCCCCTTGGTCTTGCAAACTTTATGTGCCCCAGTACAGGGGAATGCCAGGGCCAAGAAGTGGGAGTGGGTGGGTAGGGGAGCAGGGCAGGGTGGGGGGTATAGGGAACTTTCGGGATAGCATTTGAAATGTAAATAAAGAAAATATCTGATAAAAAAATAATAGAGGACTTGAAATAACTTTTAGCAATACTTATGGAAAGAAACTGTTCTTGACAGTGCTACTTAAGACCCACCCCCAACTTCCTAATGGATGAGGATAAACACAGTGTACAGGATTTTTTGATAATCACTGTACTAAGCATTTAGCCTAAAGGTTAAGCTCTGGTGTTTAGAATTCGTAAGATCATCTGTGGTGAAAAGCGAGGCTGGGTTTTGTGACAGACCACCATTTCATTCCAACACTCAACAGGCAGATGTTAGTTCAAGCTGGTCTACACAGGAAGTTCTAGACCAGCCATAGCTCCGTGGTGAGACCCTACCTACCGGTTATGAGAATTTCATAATTCAGGATAGCAGTAGTGTTTGGACACCTGACACTCCTACTGTCCCCTCCTAAGTGGTGCAGATTACAGGTGAGTGTCACCACACACAGCTGTGCCCCTCTTCCTCTGTCGTTTCATTCTAGGGTGGGGAAGGGAGCAGAGGAAAAAGGAAATGCCCAGCAACAGAACGTGCCATGGTCAGTAGCTGGCTCTCACTGGCTAAGGTGCCACGATCAGTAGCTGGCTCTCCATGGTCAGTAGCTGGCTCTCTCTGGTTAAGGTGCCATGGTCAAGCTGGCTCTCACTGGCTAAGGTGCTTTTAGAGCTTAGGAGCCTATGGGTCGTGGATTTTTCCTTAAAGCTTGCTTGGTTTGTTACAGCATACTCGGTTGGGCTGGCATTGACTTTTATCAGGATTAATGATCTACCTGGATGAGGTGATTGCCTGGAGCACATTGTCCCTCAGATGAAATGTTTTTATCCGGATCACCGTTCATCGCAGTGATGTTATTTATGTAATTCAGACAGAGGACCTGTGCTGGGAGCTCACTCTTCTGCCGGTCCAACCCTATGGAAGTTGTCTCACTGCATGCTTCCCTCGCCACACGAAGGCACATTAGTCATGGCCACATTTCCCCGAAGGAACTGGAGAAAGCAGCATTGCCTGGGTCAGTGGCAACCTGCCAAGTACTGTTAGGCTTGAACACACACCTGACTGGCCTGGGTCAAGAGGTGCTGTGGTTTTTCAACAAATGGTGCTGGCACAACTGGCCATGTAGAAGACTGAATTGATCCATTCTTATCTCCTTGTACAAAGCTCAAGTCTAAGTGGATCAAGGAACTCCACATAAAACCAGAGGCACTGAAATTGATAGAGGAGAAAGTGGGGAAAGCCTCGAAGATATGGGCACAGGGGAAAAATTCCT
>NC_034593.1:22115142-22117952 GCF_900095145.1 Mus pahari
CTACTCAGCTATTAAAAACAATTAATTTATGAAATTCTTAGAAAAATGGCTGTATCTGGAGGATATCATCCTGAGTGAGGTAACCCAATCACAAAAGAAGTCACTAGATATGCACTCACTGATAAGTGGATATTAGCACAGAAACTTAGAATGCCCAAGATACGTTTTGTAAAACACACACACACACTTTTATTTTGAACCAAGACAAGATGGAACTATGTTTGGAGCCACGAATGACCCTGAGCTTTCGAACCTCCTGCCTCTACTTAACTGCTGGGATGAAGGGCATGTGCTCCCGTGCCTGGTCTGTATAGCGATGAGGATCATACTTGGAGCGATGTGCGGGCTAGGCAAGCGCACTTCCTGAGTCACACCACCAGCCCTTTGGCCACCCTTGATAGCATATTGATAGCATATTGATAGCATATTGATAACATATTGCTACCCAGCAGAGATCATAGAAGGAAAAGTTTTCTCTACACTGGGGTCACTTTTAAATGAAATAGGGGCTTGCCATTCTTATTCCAAGAAGGTCCCCTACTTTAACATTCTCCAGAGTAGAAAAATGACCACACTCTGTGGAAAAGGAAGATTCGTTCTCATCTGGGTTTTGTCAGGGGGGAAAGAATCACCTTAGGTACCCTGAAGTCCACATCCAAATTTCACAGACTGCATTGTGAAGACAGCCTCCATTTTTCTCAGTCTGATGGGGTCAGTATATCGATCTCAGCACCGCCCCTAGGGTAAATTCCTTCGAATCTCTGGGTTTTAATTTCTCAGAGAGACTCCAATGGCAGAATACCTGAGATTAGATTTAAAATAAAATGTGCTCTGCATAAGGCTTGTCAAGGTTACTGTGAAGGTAAGGTGAATGACTGGAAGCAGCTCTTATCGTCGCAGCCGCGGAGGATCACTGTGAAGTGGTAGGGAAGGTGGGTAGTTAGCATTTCCATTTCAGCTGTAAAGGCCTCCAGGATCACACACACTTCAAGCCGGCTGCCTCCAGTCACCGGATTAGCAGCTCATTGTTAGGGACAGCTCGCTCAAGCGTTGGTGTCTTCTGTTGGAGAACGTGTTTCACATTTAAATGCACCTGCGGTTTTGTTTACTTTTCTCAGAGATTTCGCTCAGATCCAGAGATGACCGGGAGAAAGGCAATAAGGGCCTCTTATCAGCTCAACGGTTCTGTTCTCTTATCTCCCAGCTGCACAAAAGGTGACCCCAGTGGAAAAGCAAAGCAGAGTCCTAAATCACGACGGAGGGAGGCCCTGGTAATAAACACTCCCCAGTCTCAGGAGCCTTCCCACCAGCCAGGCTGGGAGAATGCTAAAGGTTTCATTGACCCAGAGCGAAGTTAGCTCTGCCTGGTGCTTCATCC
Organism: Mus pahari; assembly: GCF_900095145.1. Lineage (NCBI taxonomy): Eukaryota > Metazoa > Chordata > Mammalia > Rodentia > Muridae > Mus > Mus pahari. The sequence continues at coordinate 22,116,521 of NC_034593.1, forward strand.
CTTGATTCATCCCGCCAACAGCCAGCGTGTGACCCTGCCAGCTCCTGAGAGAGAGCGGGAGGTCCGCTTCTTGGTACTCAGTTTTCTTTTTTCTTTTTTTCTTTCCTTTTTTTTCTTTTTTCTTTCTTTCTTTCTTTCTTTCTTTCTTTCTTTCTTTCTTTCTTTCTTTCTTTTTTTTTTTTTTTGGTTTTTTGGTTTTTCAAGACAGGGCTGGCTGTCCTGGAACTCACTCTGTAGACCAGGCTGGCCTCGAACTCAGAAATCCGCCTGCCTCTGCCTCCCAAGTGCCGGGGTTAAAGGCACGTGCGCCACCACGCATGACTGGTATTCAGTTTTCTAATGGCAGCTTTACCCTTCCCCGACAGTTCCTTTAGATCTTCAGCTTTTGAATGCCTTTCTCAAAATAAGTGGGAGGAGGGTTAAGAGAACTGTGATTTCTGGTCAGCCAGTCTACTCACATCATCGAGTTCCACGTTCAGTGAGAGACCTTTGCTGATTTGCCCTTGATGCCTGGATAAGGCAAATATAGTTTCATTTATTCCCATCTTAATTATTATATTTATTTGTGTGTATGTGTGTGTGTGTGTACACGTACATGCCAGAGCACGCATCAAGGTCATAGAACAGCTTTCAGGAGTTGACTTTTCACCACGTGGGTTTGGGGAATTGAGCTGAGTCAGCAAACGGCTTTCTCCAGTGAACCGTACCCTCCCCCCCCAGGTGCCTCAATTACTAACAATAAGTCTTAGAAAAATGCTCTGCACATCAAGAGTAAAGCTTGTGTATGTGTGCATTGCAGAAAAGCAAGTGAGGGCAGAACTCTGCGGACCAGACGGAAAGACAGTGTGCTGCGGTGCTTAAATGAACTGTTTTGTTTGATTTTGTTTTGTTTGTTTTTGTTTTTGGTAACACTCTAAGTTCCCTAAAAGCTGTGTGGGGTTTTTAGACATTTTCTTTTTTAATATTTTAATTAAAAAATGAATTATGTTTATACGTGTGTTACTTTGTGGGTATGAGCACTTATGAGTGCAGATCCCCCGTAAGGCCAGAGGAGGGCGCCGGATCCCTGGAGCTGGAGTTACAGGCTGCTGAGCTGCCTGATACACCGCTGGGATCTGAGCTCATTCTTAGCAAGAGCAGCTCATGCGCTCAACGATCTCTCTCTAGCCGGGCAACTTTATTTTAAAATGTTAATATATTTTCAGCTTTGCACTTATTTTTAGATGTCAATTAAAATGTGATGAAGTGATGCCCTGATTTGTAAAACTCTTTTTAAGGGTTCAAGAGTGCAAGAAGATTTGGCCCTTTTTTTTTTTTTTTTTTTTTTTTTTTTTTTTTTTTTGAGACAGGGTTTTTCTGAATGCCCTGGAACTCACTCTGTAAACCAGGCTGACCTCAAATTCACAGAGATCCGCCGGCCTCTGCCTCCTGA
>NC_034593.1:22118799-22124677 GCF_900095145.1 Mus pahari
AGAGAGAGAGAGAGAGAGAGAGAGAGAGAGAGAGAGAGAGAGAGAGAGAGAGAGAGAAGCATAGACACATAGCATGAAACTTTGAAGGGAACACTGGGAAAAGGGATTAGGGAGAAATCCCAGTGGGCCATGGGGGTAGGACTGATTCTGTCAAAGCACATGACTCTCTCTCTCCCTCTCTGTCTCTTTGTCTGTCTGTGTGTCTCTGTCTCTCTCTTCACCCTAGCCTAGACCCAGATACCCACTCTCTCCTGCCCTGTCTATTGCAGCAGCCTGGAAACTCATCCCTGACCCCACTCCTAACTCATCCCTGTTCGCACTCGTCACGCCTGCCCAAGTTCCACATTCATAAAACAGTAACAATGTCATAGAAACCAATTATCAAATCACCCTTCCCTCACATAAGATCCTCCAATGGTTTTGCATGAAAGTAGCAAGTGCAGATTCCTCAGTCCGGCCTCTGCCGGCTCAGCATCCTCCCTCTGCTTCAACCCATTGGCCTTGCAGTGCTTCCGTGGTGCGGAGCTCACCGACCTTAGGGACTTCACAGTCCATGGCTCCTCTTCTTGGCATGCTACTCCTGAGATATTTGCACAGTGGGCATCTTCATTCCATTCCAGCCTCTTCCCTCTAAATTGCTGTGACTTCAGTCACAACCCTGGCCCACCGCTGTCACTCTTGGTCACTACTCAATCCAGCCAGCACACCCCCAGGGCAGACAGGCAGACAATCCAAGAGGAATGATGAAAAGAGCCAGGGAGCGCCCATTGCCTGATTGTCTTTCTCTTACTGGTCAAAGGGAGCAGAATGGCAAGATTCTATCAGGGCTTGGCTCCAAGCAGTAACACTACTGAGGTATCAGAACTCATGTTCAGAATCCTGTGGAAGCCTGTGACTAACTGACCTCTTGTGTTTCCATGTCCTTCAACATGGTGGAAGAAGATCTGAGCTGCAGTGACAGCTTCGCAGGTAAGAGAACCTGCTGATCTTCCAGAGAACCAGAACTTGGTTCCCAGCACCTATGTCAGATGGTTAACAACTGCCCATGATTCTAGTTCCAAGGGGATCCAATAGCCTGTCTGGCAGAAAGTGGCATACGCTCACACAGCTACACATAAAATAAAAATGTCTTAAAAGTCCTAACGAAGATCTGAGTAGATTGTCTTCTCATATTTTAATGATTTTATTATTTTGATATACATATGTACATAGTAAAGCAAAGTATGCACATCTGAAAACGACAATAAACTCATTATTTGGTCTAATGAACCTGTGCTATAATTTTTTTAACTCTAAAAAATAAAAGTTGTGGTAAACAACACAAGTCTGAGTTGTCCTTGTGTAGTTCGATGGATTTAACTGCACTAGCATTGGGTGCAGCCAGTCTTCAGGCTTCCATCCTGAAAGATGATGCAGCAGACCCCTCCCAGAGCTGGAGATGCAGCAGACCCCTCCCACAGCTGGATGATGCTGCAGACCCCTCCCACAGCTGGAGATGCAGCAGACCCCTCCCACAGCTGGATGATGCTGCAGATTCCTCCCACANGATGCAGCAGACCCCTCCCACAGCTGGATGATGCTGCAGATTCCTCCCACAGCTGGATGATGCAGCAGACCCCTCCCACAGCTGGAGATGCAGCAGACCCCTCCCACAGCTGGAGATGCAGCAGACCCCTCCCACAGCTGGATGATACAGCAGATTCCTCCCACAGCTGGATGATGCTGCAGACCCCTCCCACAGCTGGAGATGCAGCAGACCCCTCCCACAGCTGGATGATCCTGCAGACCCCTCCCACAGCTGGATGATGCTGCAGACCCCTCCCACAGCTGGATGATGCTGCAGACCCCTCCCACAGCTGGATGATGCAGCAGATTCCTCCCACAGCTGGATGATGCTGCAGACCCCTCCCACAGCTGGAGATGCAGCAGATCCCTCCCACAGCTGGATGATGACAGCTGCCCTTTCCTCCTTCCTTGAGCTCACCACAGCCTCTGACTATGTGTTGTATCACTGTAAATTCCTCCTTCAGTAGGATCATGGCGTTTGTCTTTCACTTAACTTCATCCATCCCAAAGCTCCATCCACAGCATAGCATGTTGACGGGCTGCTTTCCTGTCTTCCTTTAAGGATTCAGTTCATTTGTGTTTGTGTTTGTGTGCCTGTGACCGTGTCCACGCAACTGTCTGTGGGTACTTGAAGAGGGTGTCTCTGATTCCCTGGAGCTGGAGTCGTGAGCTGCCTGTCCGCAAAGCAGGAAACCAAATTCCTTGGTTACTAAAGCATCTTGGCAGCCCCTCTTTTTCAAAACCAAATAAAATTCCACTGAACACAAGTATCCTATCTTCTTTATTCATAGCTCTATCAATGGATGTCTGTAGGAATATGTAGTGATTTTCAAAAGACTTGCTACAAGTGCTTCTGTTTGCTCTCTCTCTCTCTCTCTCTCTCTCTCTCTCTCTCTCTCTCTCTCTCTCTTCATGTGTAAATGTGGAGCTCAGAGGATAACTAGTGGAGATCAGTTGACCCCCTCTACCGATGTGGGATCTTGGGATCCAACCCAGGTTGTCAGGGTTGATGGCAAGCATCCTTATTTGTTGAGTGTCTCATTGTTTCCGGAAGGGAATTTTATGCAGCCCTTCACAGTGGAAGTACAGAGGAAGCCATTGACTCCCACTTTTGCCATGGCCCCTTAGGTTAAGGTCAACAACTGCTTCTTGTTGAGCACTTACTGACAAGGATTTTGTTAACTGATTCTAGGAACTTGACTGACTCTTCCTGCTAGAATGCTTAAGCTTACCCGAGGGACATTTCTGTAAAGGATGGATTAGGTATGTGAAGCCACAGAACTTGGACTTTTGTCATGCTGACATGAGTAGGTGACCTTTACCTGTACATATTTGTTCTTGTGGCACAGTTCTGCCTGACCCCTGCCTTTATGGTCAGGAGGAAGTCACCTTGCAGGAAGAGGAAATTTCTTTTCTTAGTTCAGTCTCAATAGGAGGGGTCATCAAAACAGCTCAGTTTCTAGAATGGCCCACCTATGTTTAATAGCTCAGGATGCTCATGAAAACGCTCCATGGGTGTTCTTACTTTTTGTTTTGATTCCTGGGCTCCATGAATGACAGCCACACAGACATAACAACGGGAAGTTATTTTCTCTCTCGTCGTTTTGCTCGGGACAGAGTTGAGAGGCTGACGGAACTTCACAGCTCTGGGACTATTGCCAGGCTGGAGCACGGGTCACATTCTTAGTAGGTTTGTTCATTTCCTCATCATCCTCCCTCACCAGAGGTAATACAGTCAGAAAAGTAAGTGCAAGCCGGCTATACATTCGGGAGAAGTCGTCTTCTCGCTTAACTTTCTAGAATTCTTTTATTCAGCTATTTCCCCACTTACAGATCTTATGTTCTCCAACCCACACTGCCTAAAGTTCCTTTCCTCTTGTTTTTTGTTTTTTGTTTTTGTTTTTTCACTAATAGGATTGAACCCAGGACCTCCTGAGTACTAGGGAAACACTCTACCTCTGAGCTGTGACTACAGCCCACTTATCTAAACGTGTATTTATTTTTAACAGGGTCTCACTTTGAGGCCCTAACTGACCTGTAACTAGCTCTGTAGACCAAGCTGATCTTGAACTCACTGAGAGCCTCCTGTTTCTGCCTCTCTAGTGCTGGGATTAAAGGCGTGCATTACCATGCCTGGTTTATATCTTCAAGGGTGAGTTTTATTGCAAACAAAACCCTGAGACTACTTGAGTCTTGTGAAGTACCATTTTTATTTTCTTGTTATCTTGTGATGGTGGAGACTAAACCCAGGGCCCCATGTAAACAGGGCAGAGGTCTCCCCGTGACCGGGATCCTTCACCCCGGCCTGTCTCTTTCTAAGGTGGTGGTAGTAGGGGTCACTGAAAACATGAGATGTGAGTCAAGTTCAACTTCTCACTACGCTGCCTGCTGAAAGCAGACATCAGGCCATTGCCGCACACATGCAGATGTCTGATGACGGAGGAGTCATCTGGGCATGCACATGTGCTGCTTTCGGCACAGACTGTCTCGCGTAGGCTCACAGGCGTGAATATTTGCTCCCCACCTGGGAAGGTTATAGGACCTCTAGGAGCCTTGCAGGAGGAAGCACATCACTGCTTGTGGGATATAGGATTTTTATAACCTGGTCCCTCCTCCTCGTCCCCTTCTCCTCCTCTCCCCACTCCAGTGTGCAGAGGAAGTGTGATCTGTCTGCTCTTGGCTGCCAGGCTGGCCCTGGGCTTCTGCTGATGAGCTTTCTCTACCATAATGCACTTTGCACGCTCTGGAACTCTTTTCTATCCAAAGTATGGTTGCCAGACTGTTCTGCCCCAGCAACAGAAACGTAAGGAACAGAGCATGGCTTACACGACATTGTTCTGAGAAGACCAATGACTCCCATGCTCTTTATTGTTTTGAAAGTATTTTGTTGGTATATAGTGAGACAGAGCTGCATTCTGCGTCCCAGGGGACTAGTTTTGGACTATGTAGCCCAGGGTGGCTTTGTACTTGCAACAATGCTGACTCAACCTTCCTGAGGACCGAGGCTACAGGTGTGCGCCACCACCTGCAGCTAGAACATCTGTCTTATGTGTGAAACTTCTATTTCTTCTACACTAAGTGTCAGGCAACACAAAAACCCAACAGCAAAATGCATAGAAAAACGAAAGACTAAGACTTTGCCACCATTCATACAGGTAAAACAAGCCAGGGCGTGCTCGATCTGTGCGGTTTCTTCATAAGAGAACAGTGAGTGTCTAAAATGCCCTGCTCTGCCAGTCCATCATCCACCTTCAAGGGCTCTGAGTTTTAACAGACAGAGCTTGTCTCCGTAGTTCATCCTGCTCCATAGTCAGGATTTTCACCAATAAAAAAATAATGACTAATGTTTGTACCTAACCAATTAGAAAACTGTAGGGTATTTCTCGGGGTTTTCTGTATTTATTAAAAATACTTCAGATTGCAGGGCTTTCTTAGCTACTCATAACCGGAGTGGTGGCATTCACCACTTCTGGAGCTGAAGTGCTAGCGGGGCACCTAAGCTTTCTTCACATTTAGGACCACAGGGTCTAGCTTGACGTTATTTGAAAGTAAATTACAAATATCAACATGTTTTCAGAGTCAACACCATGTCTTTTATTTTTAAAGTACCAAGTTAAATGAAACTAAGTAGATTTGGGGCTTCTTTATTGTACATCTATCTGGTGGTTTGAATAGGCCTGGCCCCCATAAATTCCTGTATTTGAATGCTTGGCCATAGGGAGTGACACTACTAGGAGGTGTGGCCTTATTGAAGGAAGTGTGTCAGTCACTGTGGGTGGGGACTTTGAGGTCTCCTATAATAAAGCTATGCCCAGTGTGGAACCAGAGCCTCCTCCTGGGTGCCTGCAGAAGCCAGCCCCCTTCTGCTGCCTGCAGATCAAGATGTAGAACCCCAGCTCCTCCAGCACCATGCCTGCCTGCATGCTGCCATGCTTCCTGCCAGGATGATAATGGACTGAACCTCTGATACTGTAAGCCAGCCCCAACTAAGTATATGCCTTTACCTGAGTTGCCTTGGTCATGGTGTCCCTTCACTGCAATGGAACCCTAACTATGACAACCTGTATATAGTGCTGCCCAAATGCATATTGGTGGAGGGCCACTCACTGGCATATGGGCAACCTACCAGGAGTCACGCCAGATTTAAGACTTCTTGCAATCTAATGTAAGAGGCAGGCAAGAGGGCTTAGCAGATAAAAGAGCTTGCTGCTAAGCCAACAGCTCTGGCTTCCACATATGAAGCCTCTCCCTCTTCCTCCCTCTCCCTCTTCCCCTCCCCCTCCCTTCCCCTCCTCCCCCTCCCTTCCCCTCC
>NC_034593.1:22124909-22132602 GCF_900095145.1 Mus pahari
ACACACACACACACACACACACACACACACACACACACCACTTGCACCCGCACTAAATGCAGGCCAGATCTTGTGGTGCACAGCTGTAATCTCAGCTCTTGGTAGTCCGGGCATCAGTTCAGAGTCAGACTTAGCAAACAGCTGAACTACAAGATCCTATTTCAGTGTGTGGTTGTAAACTGCTAATACATCTCTCCACACCCCCAAATAAAAGTTTAAATGAGCTTATTTCTGAGCTAAACAAACTCAGTATTATCTTTGAAACATGACACTGGTATGCTTGTTTACAGAAAAGGACAACAACAAATGGACTTATAAGACAGAAAGACTTGAGAACTCAAAAGTATTCCACCCCTCTCTCTGTAGTAATTGAACCCAAAGCGAAAGTGAAATGAATCCTAGTAACCAGCAGCACTACTGCTGACCGAGAAGACAAGGAGCAGCAGAGATGCTGAACACCCGCGCCTTCTACGTCTAAACAACGTAGTTTCCCCCCATTTCCACTCAACCTCCACAAGACCCCTTAACTTGCGTTATTACTGCCTTCATCTTGCACAGAGACAAACATGGACTCAGAGAGATTAGGCAAGGACCCTTGCCTCAGAGGCAGTGCTACGATGAAGTCAACCATCTGCAGGCTGCTGCTACCAGCCACTGAGGAGGGAGTTGTTAAACTGCAAGCATCCAGTCCCTGTCCATATGAACCTACTTAGTGACTGTGCGTTTTCCCAGTAACTCTCACCAGCCTTTTTCAATGTGCTTTGTGAGACCTTGTGAAGAACCCCTTGCTCATCACCAAGTCAGGAATTCTCAGGTCCTGGGAGGGAGTTTCCTCCAAGTCCTTTCCGAGAAAACATTCTGGACGTCGAAGTAACTGAATCTGTATTTTAAAGAAGCCATGTGTCTTGGAGTGGGTCTGGATTCCCTCATGACTTTCACCATTTGCTCGATTCTATAACACGGCTTTGTCCTATAACGTGCTTTGGAGTGGAGTGTGGAGTCAGTTTCTGACTCTGGTGCTCAGGGAACTACCAAGAATTTCCCCAGCTCATCCCCGGTCCTACTGGGTAACGGCATCAAAACCACAACACAGTGAGTGCTACATCCAAGAAAGACCCTCTGGCTTTTCTTTTACTTTTATTTCTCTGTCATGAGCTTCAGCAAGTTTTCAGGAACTCCAGCAACCCTGGCTCAACCTTTGTTGTCCTGACCCAAACACTGGTCAGTCAGCCTGTGCAAGCTATGAGCCCCGCCCCCATCCTCTCAGGGAAGCGCTCCCTTCAAATCTTCTTCCTCCACTGAGCATGTTGTGGCCGGCTAGGAAGCAGGAGGGATGCTCTACCCAACAGGCCCTGCTCCTCACTTGACTGCTCAGCCACAGAGTCAATCCCAGGGTGGACAGTACAGCGCTTGCCTTCAGTCACCAGCATTCAGCTGCAAATGAGGAAGGTCAACGGCCCGTTTGTGAACGGCTCCAATGGAAGCAAGTATGTGTGTGTGTGTGTGTGTGTGTGTGTGTGTGTGTGTGTTGGTTAATGTGTTAAGATCACAAAATAATGCCAACTTATCATATCCAATTAAAAACGATACATACACAACTATGCATAGACATAAATTCATAGTCCCTCACCATAGGTAATACATGTGTGCCAAGCTACCACACAAGTATACCCACCCAGCACTGCACGGCATTTTACTCACAGTTCTGCTGTACCTTGTTTTGCTCTCTAACCAATACACTTTGATTTTTTTTCACTCCATTAAATATCCATCCACCCCATGATTCTTTAATCCATGAATCTGGTTTATAAATTATGTCCAATCATTGTAATGTATTCACTAGATGGGTACTGAAGCAGTTGAATATAATCAGTTTTATGGGCTTCAATCTGATATCTTCCTATTATTGGATTCTTGGGTTATTTCTATTTTTTAATTTTGTGGGCAAGGATACAATGAGTATTTTGCACATAAATCTTTCTGCGAAAGGAACTGTCTTCTTAGGACGGATGGCTAGCCGTTGGAGCTGCTGGTCCAGCAAGGAGGGACATTTTTATGGCTTTGATGTATGGTGCCAATTTCCCTTCTGGATAAACACTGACTTGTAGCCCCCCTCATGTCCTCACTGTTATTGACTTTAAACTCGCTTCTTCTGGTCAGCTAATTCTAGTGTTAACACCAGAAAAGTCACGTGGCTTTTAGTTATCTTCTTAATGAAGTCTTCAGTTTATATTGTGTGAAGCGCTGTCTTTGCATGCGAACAGCCTTTCTAAACCCTTAGTTAATGTAAATTCAAGTAAAGTGTGATCCAGTTAGCACAGAGAAGGGGATATAGCAAAGGGGAGACACAGTGTGGATGTGCGTGAGCAGGTTTAGGCACATATACTGTATAAGGGAGTCCTGAAACCCACTCTTCCATAGGCAATGATCGAATGCCAAAGAAAGATGACATTCCTCCTAAGTCACAAAGTTCTAAAACCATTAAAAAAAAAAAAGAATAAAATAACACGAATCAACTACAATAGGTCATAAACTTGGCTGAAAAATCCTGGGTCTGAGGATTGTTTTAAAACCTCATTGTGCTTTGGAAATTAAAGCAACTGTCACGTTGGCTCTTGACTTGAAAAATGTTACCCAGAATACTTCTTACTATGAGGCTATCCAGACAGCGTAGAATCGACATCCTTGTCAAGAAAGAGAACCGGCATCAATTTCTCCTCCACACAGTCTGGGTCAATGGCACTTGAGCCACCGCCTTCTGAAGTCCTTTCCCCCACAAATTATACGCCCTATCAGCCCCAAGCATCTTGCTTCTCCAGTAGAACCTTGTCGAATAACTGTTAGTTTTATAGCTTGCAGTTGCTTTTAAGAAATTACTTTGTGGAGACATGACAAGGTTGCTATGATATTTAGACTCAGATAAAACGACTGAACTTTAAGACTCCTGCAGAAATGGGCTTACCACAGGATAGAAAATGTACACATAGCATTTGCTGCACAGTCAATGGCAGACGTGCTCGATATTGAATTATTCAGTTATTGCTCTTTGTTCGGGTTAGTCAATTATATTAAGAAATTTTAGTCCTTTTGTGTTGCTGTGACCAAAAAGGGCTTGCTGACAGGAACCTGGTGTGGCTGTTGTCTGGGAGGTTCTGCCAGCTACTGACCAATGCAGATGTGGATGCTTGTAGCCAACAATCAAAGTGAGTTCAGGGACTCCGGTGGGGGAGCTGGCAGAAGGAATGGAGGATCTGAGGGGGATTGCAACTCCATAGGAAGAACAATGTTGGTTGGCTGGATCACCCAGTGCTCCCAGGAACTAGACCATCAACCAAGGAGTGTACAGGGAGGAATCCATGGCTCCAGATACACATGGAGCAGAGGATGACCTTGTTTGACATCAATGTTTGGGGAGGTCTTTGGTCCTGTGGAGGCTGGATGCCCCAGTGTAAGGGGATGCTGGAGTGGTGGGGCAGGAGTGGGTGGATGGAGGAGCACCCTCATAGAGGCAAAGGAGAAGGGGAGAGGGCAGATGGGATGGGGGGTTGTGGAGGGGTAACCGGAAAGGGGGATACCATTTGAGATATAAATGAATGGAATGATTAATAAAAAATTAATTAAGAAAAAGAAATTAAGAGTCGAGATTCTTTTCCTCCTTTCTAAAGTAAGTGTTTTTCTTTTTTCTTTTCTTTTCTTTTCTTTTCTTTTCTTTTCTTTTCTTTTCTTTTCTTTTCTTTTCTTTTCTTTTCTTTTCTTTTCTTTTCTTTTCTTTTTTCTTTTTTTTTTTTTTGGTTTTTCGAGACAGGGTTTCTCTGGATAGCCCTGGCTGTCCTGGAACTTACTTTGTAGACCAGGCTGGCCTCGAACTCAGAAATCCGCCTGCCTCTGCCTTCCAAGTGCTGGGATTAAAGGCGTGCGCCACCACACCCCGCACAATAAGTGTTTTTCTGACGAAGAAGTTGCACTGGCATCTTTCCTTACTATGTTGTATGTTTGTAAGTTTATAATCATAGATGAATGGCGACATGATTCTCAAAGCAGGACTTTTGTATGTGTGCATGTTTATGTGCATGTGTGTGTGGAGGCCAAAGGTCCACACAGGGTGGCTTCCTCAGTTTTCTCCATTTGTTTTTAAGACAGGTGCTCTCACTGAAATAAGAGCACATTGGTTGGCTAGAATGGTTTCTCTGCCTTCTCGGCTATTGCAGGCTCCATTTTGCCTGGCGTTTTACATGGGTGCTAGGGGGCTGAAGCCAGGTCTCGGTGCTCTCACGGTGGGCACCTGTACCAACAGAGCCATCTCTCCACCACGGATTTATAACCTAAATATGTCAAATAACACTGAAATACTATATCAAGTCAACTAAGATGTTTTACAAGCATGACGTGAGAGTGACTTTGTGCAAAGGCTCCAGAGAGTATGCGCCGAAACAGCTTGACATCTTTTCCTGTTAAAGTCAAAGTGAAAGTGTGAGCTAGTGAAACATGTCTGAAAAGTGTGAGCTAGTGAAACATGTCTGAAAAGTGTGAGCCAGTGAAACATGTCTGAAAAGTAATGTCAACATATGCCTTTTAAAGATATTTTTAAGGTTTTAAATATAGTTTTGCTTATGAGTTTGTGTTTATATGAGGGTATACTACGTGTGTGTGTGTGTGTGTGTGTGTGTGTGTGTGTGTGTGTGTGCACTCATGAAGCCAGAAGAGTTGAAGTTACAGGTGGCTTCGAGTCACCCAACATGGCTCCTTTGGAAGAGCACCAAGTTCTGTTAACCACTGAGCAATCCAGTCCCCAAAAATGTACTTTTAATGCCACAATTGCCACAATTTCCCTTCGAATATCAGAAGAATGAGTAAAAATGCTATATGATAGGATGCAATTATCATAAAATGTTATGTTTTGAGAAATTTTTTATAAAGTGAATAATAAAATGTTAAACAGGTAAGCAGATATATACTACAAATGCGGTAAGTGTCCCTGCATTTACACTAGTACCCCTCTCCATATTAATCTGTTAGCATAGACTTCCATGAGCATAAAATAATTCTTGAGGGAAATAACTGAAAATATCCCAGGTAATATGATTCTTGACAATCATTGTTTCTGACTTTTACATTTCTCTATCTCATTAATTTCTCAAAGAGAAATATACATATTAGCTTTCATAAAGTGAAAGTGTGATAGATCAGACAATGACTGGAAGGAGAGGGGAGGATGCAAGGAAAAGAGAGAGGAAGGATGTAAGGAAAGCAGGGAAGAAAGGAGAGATGGAGGAAGGAAGGGAAGGAGGGAGGGAGGCAAGGAGGGAGGAAGAAAAGGAGGGAAGCAGGAAGGGAGGGAGGAGGGAAAGAGAGGAGAAAGGAAGGGAGCAAGAGGAAGAAAGGCAAGGAGAGAGGACTGATTCAGAACGGTTTGGAAGTAAATATTGCTGTATTTAACAAACACTAGGAACTCTAGGGAAAAAAATATGGCAGTGAAGGTGTGATTATTTCTCCTTTTCAGAAGTTTCTTCTCAGGAGGAAGAAGGACAGGCCACATGACAGAATATGCACAAATCGCTCACATTAGGTAGATTTTGGTCATTGGCATTCGCAAGCCAAATATAAGCGGGACAAATGTGGTGCTTGTTTGGTTACCACAGTAAGTGCACCAGCAGCCTTTGCCACAACTCCAGGACCTCTGTCTCCTTCAGGGAGGCACTTCCCCAGCTGCTCCGGTTATGTGGATGTTGTCCTGTGAATGTACTTGCCACACTGGCCAGCTAGGCTTGCCTGGCTATTCGCATTTAACAGGCAATGGTCAATAGCTTTCTGGTGCCTGGTGGCCTGGTGGCCTGGTACTAACTACCACGCCAAACGCTTGACTTTTGTTAAGAAGAGAATACATTTTTGTCTAGATTCCCCAATGTGGTAACCAAAAATGAACCCTGGAGAACTTAGGAAGATAAAAAGAGTAACTGTAAGTGGTGGAATAAAAAGGCCAGGGTTCTAAACTCCGGATCATGAAGCATAGGGCACAACTGTAATCCCAGAACTTGGGAGGCTGAGGCAGGAGGAATACTGTGAGTGTAGGCTACAGAGTAAGACCCTGTTTCAAAAGAGAATAAGTAAATGAAATAGCAAATAGCAAACAAAACAACCACCACCACCACCACCAACAGAACCCACAATCACCAACAATCTTAGCAGGAAACAAAGGAAGCACTGCCAAGCCAAGACTTTTCACGGGGATGCTGTCGCCATGGTTACTCATGACAACCAACTGTGCTCTCACTGTTGCTAAGCAGCAGAACTCTCCTAATACCAGATTCTGGTATCCTGACTCCAGTGACTAATCCCTCACAGACCTTCTCAGAGGGCGTTCTCTCTAGTGATAGATTGTGTCAAGTTGACAATTAAAACTAACTGTCACACTCTCCTTCATATAGAATCTGAGACCAGCCTGGGCTACGTAAGATCCCGTCCAGTGATAAAAAGCTGATTGACCCTATGCTGTGAATGAAGAACTAGGACAGGCATCTGGTCAACCTTTTGGGCTCTGGGGAAATGGGCAATGTGATGCCCTCCTCTGGCTTCTGTAACGGGAGACGAAGTCTGATCTCTCACTGTTGTTGGAGTCTTCTCAGATAAGGAGACTCTTTGTATAGAGGTCAGCTAAAACGACAATTATCCACTGCGAATGGTCATGATAGGGTGCCATTGTTTGAAGGAGGGTACCAGTTACTGCACAGGCAAGTTGAATGGATGAGATCCCTTCACCCTGGCAAAGGCAGTGTGCTTTTCTTGCTGGGTAAGGATTTGCCGTTTTTGTCTGTAGTGTCAATCAACATACCTGCCCAAAGCTGGTCTACCATAAAGGGATTCCACAGAACGTTATCTCAGATCAAGGAACTCTGACACAGAAGAAGAAATGGAAGATGATAGATGGAAGACGATGGAATCCACGAGCCTATCACATCTTTGCATTCTGTACCCACCACCATTCCTGACCTTTAACACTGGTGAAATGGCGGGGGTGGCAGATAGCGCTTCGCCTCTTCTTCCTTTTCCTCCTTCGCCTCTCCTTTCTCTTCCTCCTTTTTTTTTTTTGCTTCTTTGGCAGTGTCTTAGGCAGCCCCAGTTGGCTTCAGATTCTCTATGTAACTGAATGTGGCAGTTTTGTCCACTTGAAGCAATCTACTGTCAGAGCGAAGGGCCTCTGAGAAGATTTGTGAAAGATTAGCTTGACTAGTGTTAAGAAGAGGATAGATACACTTTTATCCAGATTCCCCAATGTCACAACCAAAACCAGACCCTGGCCAAGTTAGAAAGATAGAAAGAGTCCCTGGAAGTGTTAGAGTGAGAAGGCCAGGGATCTAAACCCCAGATCATGAAGTGTGGGACACAACTGTAATTCCAGACCTTGGGAGGCTGAGTTGCCACCCACTGTGAGCAGCACCCTTCTCTGGATAGTCAGAACAAGCTTTATAAGCAAAGTATACCCAGGGGGTAGCAAACACACAGAGCCATAGAATTTAACTAACCAGCTAGCTAGCTAACTAAAGGAACATTCTTTTCAAAGGCCTGTGTTCCATTTTTGATGGGGATGGTTGACAAGTCATACTCATTTGTTACAAAAGCTTTCTCTCTCTCTCTCTCTCTCTCTCTCTCTCTCTCTCTCTCCCTCTCCCCCTTCCCCCTTCCCCCTCCCCTCCCC
>NC_034593.1:22132843-22145144 GCF_900095145.1 Mus pahari
CGTAATTTTAATGACATTCATCACTTAAACATAGAAAATAATAAAAATGAAAGAGCAGAAAATTCATTCTGAGTGAAACAAAGAATAATGACCATAGCACTGACCATGAAAACAGTTTGCCAAGTTCAGAAAAAAACATAACACACCAAGTGCAAGAGCTAATAAATACAGTTTTAGACTTCATCAGAGTCTATAGTTTTCTAACTTAAATAAAATTATTTTAATTGGAGTAAGTGGGTCAAGCAGATGTGACCAAACACTATAGAATCTGGTGTGTGTGTTTGTGTGTGTGTGTGTGTGTGTGTGTGTGTGTGTGTGTGTGTACACAATGTGAACTTTGCTCCCAAAGAATGGCAATAGAAATGTAGCTGAAAGTGTTGTCCAGAGGGAAAGCTTTTTCTTCATTCTTCTTCTGGATCCTGAGAGGAAACCTGTCTTTCAGCAAGGGGGTCTCATGCTGATTTTAGCAGCTTCTGACTAGTAACAGCTGGGCAAAAGCAGACATTAGGTCCCCAGCCTTAGCCAGCCTATGACAGAAACCCTTTACCAAGGCCTTCCCTGAAGGTCACACCAACCTCTTGTTTGCACCAATTATATTTTAAAGAGTCCTAAAGGAAAGCTTCAGTTAAATCTTCCTGCTCTTTCTGACTTTAATTATTCTTCTGCTCCTGGAAGCACAAGCTCCTGTATTTCAGGATATTNTTTTNNTTTGCCAAGTCATTTGGTTGCGTTACAAACAATTGGAGATGATTTCCACCCTCACATTTTTAACTGAATGATATGGTATTACAAGCTCCAGGTACAATGTTTTTGTTTGTTTGTTTGCTTTACTTTGCTTTTCGAGATAGGGTTTCTCTGTGTAGCCCTGGCTATCCTGGAACTCACTCTGTAGACCAGGCTGGGCTCAAACTCAGAAATCCTCCTGCCTCTGCCTCCCAAGTACTGGGATCAAAGGCATATGCCACCACTGCCTGGTTGCAGGTACAGTAGTAAAGAACAGTTCTCTAAAACTCATTCAGTCTCGCATAACTGAAATTCTATACTTCCTTAATAGCAACTCTGTTGCCATCTTCCTCAAGCCTCTCTGACAGCTAAGCTCTACTCTTCTGGAAACATCATGCAGTTAGCTTTATGCAGGGTTCACCTTCCTGTGACTGCTTTATTTAATTCAGCCTGATGTTCTTTTTATCTTTATAATTATTTAATTATCAATTAATTAACATCGGAAATGCTGCTGCCTCCCTGTCTCTGTGAGCAGAGTTCCTCCCCCCCTTTCCCTATTCCTTCTCCTCTGAGAGGGCAGCCCTCCTTTATCCCTCCACCCTGGTGCATCAAGTCTCTGCAGGATTAGGAACACCCTCTCCCACTGGGACCAGACAAGGCAGTCCTCTGCTACATATGTGCCACAGGGCATCGGACCAGCCTGTATATGCTCTTTGGTTGGTGGCTTAGTCTCTGGGAGCTCCCAGGGGTCCAGGTTAGTTGATACTTTTGATCTTCTTATGGGGTTGCCATCCCCTTCAGTTCCTTCAATCCTTCCCCTAATTTTTNCATAGGGGTTCTGACCTCCACCCAATGTTTGTCTTTGGTTATCTGTATCATCTCAGTTAGCTGCTGGGTAGAATCTCTAAGAGGGCAGCATAGCATTCTTAAGGTTCATCCATTTTGTAATATGTGACAAAGGGAGGCCCCTAATTTGAAGTAAAAGTCTTTTATGACTGCAGTGCTTAAAAGACAAGAATAATTTGGGCTGAAAGAAGTATTAGGCACTCCTCATTTCACACTCATTTTAATTCAAATTTAAGGGAATTAAAATGAAATTATGTCTAAGGACCCTGAAAAGGCTTATAAGTCGTAGGTCCCTGACTTGCTGTGCCTAACTGGGGAAGTTGGCTCTGACACAGTAGCAGACAGTGAGCAAACCCTAAGCCCTGTCAGGCATCCTGCCTAGCCAATTTACTCCAGTGTCATAATTAACGTTCGTACAATGTGTATGACATAATTATTAACATTATCCTCACTTCAGAGATGAGGAAAATATAGCCTAATGAAGTCACAGAGGACATCAAACACAGAGCCCAGAGTCTAATCCAGTGGTTGGTGACTCTGCAGCCTACAAACTCCATTCCTGTAAATTCTCAGCCTGAGTCAGACGGGCCTGAATTGCTGAGCCATAAGACATGATCCCAACATCTTTATCAGCAAAACCTACAGGTAATAACCAAACACAGGCAGCAGCCAGGAACACCAGTACCGCAGGCTGCTCCAGGGCAGTCAAACTGATCAAAGGAGATGTCTTCTTTGACAGAAAAAAATAAAGTTGCAAGATTTATTTTTTCCATGCTTGGACTTGAGTTCTGGGACTTGGCCATGCTAGGCAAGCCCTCTACCATTATATCCCTGGGAAGGATTCTTTTTTAAACTGTAGAATTTATTACATCTTAACATTACATCTTAACATTACATTTAAACATCTTATTAATGTTCCTTAAAGGTCTCTCTCTCTCTCTTCTTTCTTTTTTTCTTTCTTTCTTTCTTTCTTTCTTTCTTTCTTTCTTTCTTTCTTTCTTTCTTTCTTCCTCCCTTCCTCTCTTTCCCTCTCTCTTTCTTTCTTTTTCTTTCTTTTCTTTTCTTTCTTTCTTCAGAGAGAGAGAGAGAGAGAGAGAGAGATTGGAGTGAGGCACTCATGTCACTCGGACTGGCCTCAGGCTCACTGTGTAGCTGAGGGTGATTAAAGTTTTGATTCTTCTACCTCCACCTCCTGAGTGATGGAGTGATGGGATTACAGTTGAGCCACACCATTCCCAGTTGATGCTATGATAGGGGGTCGAGCCTGGACTTTGTGTTCAGTAGTGCGGTTCAAGCCCAGGCTTTGTGTTTGAATAAGCACTCTAGTACTGAGCTACACTGTCAGCCCTCCTTAGAGATTCTGTTGAGTTAAATTTGCTGTGGACCACGACGACGTTTTCAATGCGTAGTAGTCACTTGTGGACCTGAGGTAAGGCCTTCACATCACTGTCTGCAGAGCAACTCAGCGAGCCTCCCCACGTGACTGTGGCGTTGCTCTCTGTACAGCAGAGCAATAATACAGGAAAAGTCAGAGAGAGAGAGAGAGAGAGAGAGAGAGAGAGAGAGAGAGAGAGAGAGAGAGAGAGAGTTCAAGAAAGGAACGAGAAAGCGCAAGACACTTAGAAAATAACAGCATGTTGACCATCCCTTCAATGAAAAATAATCACAGGATGGACAAACAGGCGATCTGGAGTCTCCCTTGCACAGCTCTCCGAGTGATTAACCTGACTCCAATCAGACGCAGTGACCTCCATCAGCTAGCTAATGGGGGCACAGACAGCTCATGTGCCTTTATTTCCTGGTCAATTACGCAGGCAGGCCCACTTCGCTCTGAACCGAATGGGAAGGAACTAAACACTTTTAAGGCACAGGTCAACAAGACGTCTCAATTATTTTGTCCTCACAGTTCTTTGTGGGAAAATATCCCTCAGGTGAGGGGCCCTGCTCTGCGGCGGAGGCAGGGGTGCCTTAGACTCCCGTTCATCAAGAGAGGAAACGGGACAGCTCAGCGATACCTTCTGCTGGATTTCCTGTCAAAGGGCAGCTGTGGAGGAGGGTTACGGTACCTGGTCTACACAGTGAGTGGATGACAGACAGGTGCACTAGTGTGGGGTGAGTCAGTAATTCGCAGGAAGCTGAGCTGATGCTCCAGGGACAGTTGGAGTTGTCGGCCTGACGCTGCGTATCAGGTGGTCAGACAACAGGCTACAGAGGACTTTCAAGATCGTGACGACGACAGGCATCTGCTGCTTTACTGAGTCCAGGTGGGGCTTTGCGTCCTTCTGTGGACTGCAGTGTTTGATAAGGCCGTTCTCTGATGTGGTTTTTTAAAATTTTATTATTTTTATTTCAGTACACGTGTGTTCTGCCGGCATGTCTATGAGGCTGTCAGAAATCCTAGAACTGGAAATACAGACAGTTGTGAGCTGCCATGTGGAGGCTGGGAATTGAACCCAGGTCCTCTGGAAGGACAGCCAGTGTCCTTAACCACTGAGCCGTCTCTCCATCCCCTCTGATATGGTTCTGATGCACCTGTGCTCAAATGGCCCCAAGTGTATTTTAAGAAGGTTGGAGGTGGCACTGTTTCCATTTTAGGGATAAGTTGTCACTTGGTGGTGATGAATCGACGATACTGCTATGTTTATGGCAAGGAGCAGAGTCATCCTCCTCTCAAACGAGCCTAACGCTGCTGAGAAGATGAAGTGACCCAAGGGAACACACAGCCTGGAAGCTACTGCTTTATACAATCTCAGTGGTTTAGAGGAGGCGGAGACTCAGCTCAACACTCCTATGGGAATAACTAAGCCGGATATTTCTAACATTGCCCCTGCAGATGACTATGGAGGAGTCCTCAGAGGCCCTGAACACCATCTGAAGAATGGTCCAGATTCCTCACATCTGTACTACCACAGTCCCTCAGAGCCCCGTGACCCATCCTACCAAGCTTGATTCTGTCTTGAAGCTGGACTCCTGCAAGGATTCATCCTTTCCCAGAGCTGAGACTTACATACAGCCAGTGACCTACGTGCACATGCGTCTGGCTGATGGCTGGCCAAACTCCCCCAGAGAGTCTTCTGCTCATTATTTCTGCTGTTCGGAGGCATCAGCACATACTCAAGGCCAGCACAGTATTCGACAGGACCAGTCCCACCCACTTACTAAGAATCTCACATAGAGAGCTGTCTATCTCTTGGTGCCCATATACGCCTGGTCTTAGATAGTTAGTCAAGAGCAGCTGCTCTCGTGTTGATGAGTTCCCTCTGTTTTGCTTTTTTTTTTTTTCTGTACCCACATATGTGTGGCATGCATGTGTGTATATGCGTGTTTGCATTGGGAAAGCTTGCATGCACATGCTCACGTGTGTGTGTGTGTGTGTGTGTGTGTTTGTGTACCTGTGTGTCTGTGTGTCTGTATGTGCATGTGTGTGAATGCCCAAGGCTGGTGTCAGGAATCATTCCTGATCACTCTTCCACCTTAATCACAGAAGCAGGCAGGGTCTCTCAATCAAACCCAGAGTGCACCAATATGGCTAATCTCACTAGCCAACTTGCTCTGAGGATCCTGTCTCCATCCTCTGAGGCTGGAATTCCAGGGGTTACCATGCCCAGGCGGCAGGTGCATGGATTTTGAGGATCTGCACTCCAGTTCTCATGCCTGGCCAGCATGCTGTAACCACTGAGCTATCTCTCTGTGCACTTCAGTACTTAGGCTTGGATGGCAAGTGCTCTAACCACTGAGACACCTCTCTGAGAATTGTGAGGTTTTTTTTTTTTTTTTTTTTTTAATCTTCATTTTTGAGGGATAGCTTGCAAGGCAGCTATGTTTTTGGCTGGAATTTCTTTATTGTTTCAGTACTCGTAACTATATTATTCCATGTCTCTTGATAATTTCCTGCTGAGAAATCTGCTGGTAGTCTAATGAGGATTCCTTTAAGTGTGACATCTTTCTTTCTACATCTGGGGGTCTCTGTCTTCTAACACGCTTGGGAAAGGTTCTCTTGGGTTGACTCTAAGTGGGATTCTTTGACTTCAGTGGATCCCGAAGGCTGTACTGCTCCTGGTATGTGGCAAGTTTTCAGACACTGCTTTATTAAACATACTTTCTCGTCTCTCTTCTTTTCATGTCCCCCTTGAAGAGATACAAAGGCAGTGTTTGTTTGCGTGATGCCCTGTGGGCTGTGTGTGTAGGCGTCTTCATTCATTTCTGTTCTGCCCCGGTTTTCCTCTCAGTAGGTAAAAAATAAAAGGCCCGCCTTGAGGAATTCATTCCTCTGCGTGGTGCAGCCTGGTGTGTGCTCGGATCTGGAGTGTCCCCCAGATGCCCATGAGTTAAGGGCTCTGTTCCCAGCTCCAGGGGGGTGGGGGCTTTAGGAATTGGGAGCTAGTGGGAGGTGACAGGTCTCTGGGGAATGCCCTGTCCCCCTCTCTCTGTCTCACACCCTGAAGCGGGTGACTGTTGCTCTCTGCACTGCTGCCTGATCTGCCAGCACCCCCGGGCAGAAGCAGCAAGAACAGTCGGCTACTGGGCCAACCTTCAAAACGGAGCCCAAACAATCCTTTTAGTTTTATAAGCTCATTATCTGAGGTCTTTACGGTCATAACGTAGATTAACACGAGCGTCTGGAGAAGTTTAACAACAATTCCTGTACTGAATCCCCCACCCTTTAGTGTATGTTCATCGTTTTACAATTGAGAGAGAGGAGAAGGCTGGGTGATGAGGAAGAAGCAGCGCACGGGGTCCTGGCTTTCAGACATGAACTCACACCCCCGCTTCTGCTCTCTGTTGCACAACTTGACAGCGAGCAGCTTGCAGACACGGCTGAACTGTGGGAGAAGCGGGTAAGGGCACTGGGTCTAGATGGCATGGGGTGCCCAGGCTACCATTTGCCTTATGCCAGTGCCCATGTGTGAACAATTCATTCTTGCTATTTTCTTGTGATTGGCTAATTAAAATTTTATTCTGTAATCTAGATGGAATAAAGACTAACTAAAACAAAAACAAACAAACAAACAAAGAAACAAACCTGATACTTATTCACTGTGCAATTCTGCCAGTAGTGATCCAAAGCTAATACATCAGACAGATATCCCACAATGTATTGTGTCTCCACGTGCTACTGTGCAGCAGAAATTCATACACAGTCCCATGCCTTTCCCTAAGAGCAGCTCAGTAATTTTGGGCAGGGGTGAGTTGACTAGTACAGAGCAGAGGGAAGGGGACAGGGTGTACGCAATGACACTTATGTAAGGTTATTACTCATTTCTGTGCTTTTCTTTAGAACATGAACGGAAGCTGTTAGCATGACCTTGAGGTAGATACACAACTTTAAGCAAAATAATTTCCATGGTAGTACATCGTTAAATAGTGGAAACAGCATCCATCCTGATTTCAACTGGAAGGATCCAGGAGGGAGCATTCAGCTTGAGGAGTGAAGGGGGCACACAGATAGCTGTGCACTGACACTCAGAATGTCTCGTTGTCTATTTGTACTCTCTCCTGGCTACACAATGTCCTGGAGGATTCCCCGTGATAAAGTGCCAGCCACAACTTTAATGTCCTTGGGCGGGATGAGTAAGACAACAGACTGGAGGTGCGACTTCACCTTGTTTTCTAATACAAAGCCCTTACCTTTCCCTTCCTATTGAACATATTTGTTAGTTAGTTTTTTTTTTTTTAATCTATTAATGTTTGCAGCTTTCAAGTAAAGTCCAGCACTTCCATTGGTCCACATTCTGGGGGAAGAGGTCACCTTACCTTCAGTGGTGATGCCATCCGTGCCAGTTCTTGATGTCACTCTTCTAATAAGAGTACAGCATGCTTGGATATACCCCTGGCAGTCTTTAATAGAGGTTGTTTTCAAAAATTGGGATGTTTCTGCCACTGTCACACATTCTTTCACATCTCGTTTATTAGCACACGTCAGCAATCCAGCATCCATTATGTCCTTGTGGGCTCAAATTTTGTGGAGCTCATCTCTATTACAGAAATCCCTTTCTGTGCCATCGGCAACGGGTGCAAACCCCGTGTTAGTATATGGAGTATTCTCGGAAGAAAGAAGAGATTCTTGGCACCAGCCCCCCCCATGCCAACGCCTTGTCTGCATTACTTCCTGTTGTAGAGAAAACGTGTCCAAGCACAGTCCCCTAAACCTGGCAAAGAGGCCGTGTTCCATGCATACCCACCCTAACGATTTTGTCTGTGCTCTTGGTGGCTGAACAGTCTCTATAGGGTAGAAAACAGGAGTCCTATTAGGCCCTGGATCCCTCCCAGTTATGCAGGCTATGTGGCTTCTCTGGTCTTGTCTAAAGGAGCGTGGAGTGTCCTGGAGCCTCCATTTCTGTAGCATCTGCTTCTAGATGACCAGAGAGAGGCAGAAGCCTGGGACAACCTTCATCTGGTGCCTGGGTCCCTGTGAACCGCAGCCTCACGAGTCACAGACAACTCTATCTTTTCCTTGCTACTTCAAATAGGCATTTCCTTGGAGTATCTACCATGCAACTTATTTTCTGTGTTGCATTTTCCGTCCGTTATGAATCATTGTCTACTAATTTCCAGAGCAACTGAAGATGTCAGATATTCACTGCTGTCAATAAAGGGCAGAAACATGCAAGCCAGAAACTAGTGGTGAGTTAGGAAGGCTCATGCGTCAGACCGATGAAGCTGGCACTGAGTAAGTAGGCTCCGGGGGTTGGCCAGTAGCCACTGTGTTCAGTTTCCAGTAAAGCAGTTGTGGTGTCAGGTGTACGGATCGGAGCGGTGTAGGGGCAGATTTTGGTGGTGTTCCAAATCCCCCACCAAGATTTCAGCAACCTTATTCGTAACTTTTTTTTCTGTTTCTATTTGTTTGAGTTGTTCTTGGTTACCTAACACTAAACCCCCACAGAGCTCTCCTGCCACTGTAGATCACCGAGGAAGTCTTTGCTTCAGTACCTTGCTTCCTGGCTCTAGTAAATGAATTACCTGGAAATTCACACCTAAGATAGCACCCTTAGGTGCAGAATGAATGCTGTCACCTATACAAGGGACATGCATAGAGAAGTAAGTAAGAAATGTTTCACGCTTTGAAAGGGGGACATGACACCTCCACGTGGTGACCTTCTGCAGATGACACTGGCTTGCCCAAGGAGGAGACTGAAGGGTCCAGAGAGCATCATGTCTACTCAGTTTATACAGTCTTCACAGTGAGCCAGGCTCTGTGACAGCAGATGTGACAAAGTCATACTTCCATGCCACCTATTCTTATGACAGAGTTTCCAGGGACAGGAAGAATACAAGAACATAGGTTGTGCCAACAGTACTCTGCACTGGCTGCCTGTAAGCTGATATAATAGCAAGTTCTTTTACCTTTGAACAGGCCACAGGCCAAAGTCTGAATAATGATGGCTTGAAATCACCCATGTATATGATAATATCCTCTGACCCTACCTATGCTTCTGACAGTAGTTCAATGATTCTCAATGCTGTGCTAATTGATGGTGTTCCATAATTCAATTAAATATTATAGAAGCCAGGGAAACTGGAGATTGTTCCTCAAAACAGGAAGTGGAATGCTTAGGAAAGACTTGATAAAGGAATGACATAGAAGGTTACAGAACCTATAGCATGCAGCAAACAGCACAACTGTTGGTAATCCCAGAGTTAGGGAGGCTGAGGTAGGGGAACTGTAAGTCTGAGCCTAGCCTGAGGTTCGTAGTGAGAGCTTGGATCGAGAACAATGTGTGGATGTGTGTGCCTTTATCCTTATCATCCCTTTCTGGTAAGGTCCCTCCCTAAGCCTGGTCCTCATTTTCTCAGCTAGTCTGGGAGATTGAGCCCCAGCAAACCTACAGTTACAGCCATGCCTGGGGACACCTGACTTGGTATACAGGGACTGGCATTTAAATTCTTGTCTTCATGATTGCCCTGGAAGCTTCCTGAGTCATCTTTCCAGCCCCCATCTTTTCTTTTTAAACCATGATCTTAAACTGAGCACTCCGAGATTGTATGGCTTGAACGTGCTCAGGAACATGTGTACCTTCCAAGTGGCTTTCTGTGTGACTAAGGACACATGCTCCACTATGTTCATAGCAGCCTTATTTATAATAGCCAGAAGCTAGAAAGAACCCAGATGGCCTTCAACAGAGAAATGGATACAGAAAATGTGGTACATTTACACAGTGGAGTTACTACTCAGCTATTACAAACAATGAATTTATGAAATTCTTGGGCAAATGGATGGAACCTAAAATTTTCATCCCGAGTGAGGTAACCCAGTCACAAAAGAACACACATAGTATGCACTTATTGGTAAGTGGATATTAGCTCAAAAGCTTGGAATACTCAAGATACAATTCACAGACCACATGAAGCTCAAGAAGGAAGACCAAAGTCTGGATGCTTCAGTTCTTCTCAGAAGGAGGAACAAAATACTCACAGGAGGCGATACAGAGACAAAGTGCGGAGCAGAGATTGAAGGAAAGACCATCCAGAGACTGCCCCACCTGGGGATCCATCCCATATACAATCACCAAACCCAGACACGATTGTGGATGCCAAGAAGTGCTTGCTGATAGGAGCCTGTTTCCTGAGAGGCTCTTTCAGAGCCTGGCAAATACAGAGGAGAATGCTCACAGCCAACCATTGGACAGAGCATGAGGCCCCCAGTGGAGGAGTTAGAGAAAGGACTGAAGGAGCTGAAGGGGTTTGTAACCCATAGGAAGAACAACAATGTCAATCAACCAGACAGCGCCCCCCCCCCCACCAAGAGCTCCCAGGAACTAAACCACTAACCAAAAAGTACACATAGAGGGATCCATGGCTCCAGCTGCATATGCAGCAGAGGACAGCCTTTTTGGACATCAATGGCAGGAGAGGCCCTTGGTTCTGGGAAGGCTCCATGCCCCAGTATAGGGGAATGCTAGAGCAGGGAGGCAGGAGAGGGTGGGTGGGTGAGCACCCTCATAGAAACTGGGGAGGAAGGATAGGATAGGGGGTTTCTGGAGGGGAAACTAGGAAAGGAGATAACATTTAAAATGTAAATAAATAAAATATCCATTAAAAATTTTTAAAAATTAAATTAAAAAATGGTGTCTATTGATATTTTAGATAGAGTATTGACCAAACAAAATTCGAAGCACCCTTCTTGCTTCTATGAACAGCATGCAGCTACCAGTCTGGGGCTGGAGGACTTTCTCTATGACTCCAGGTACTAAGTAGTTTAAGCATTGTGGGACCCAAAGCAAAGCAAGCCGTAACTGCACTCCTAAGACTTGTAGAGTAGCAGAGGCTGGCACACATACAGCTCCGACCTGCAGATTTTCATAGTGCGAGCATGGCGGTCAAAATTTGGTTAGAGAATCTATATAATGGTGGCCAGTGGTTAAAGCAGAGACTCATAAATGGTCAAAGTGCCAAGTGTTAGTGACTCCAGGTACCTAGCTGTGATATCAACCTCCTGTCTTCCAAAGTTTAGAGAACTCCCAGGAAGAGAGAGCACAATGACTGTCGGGACCTTCAGATGGGGGTGAGAACTGTGGGAGGCTGTCATTTGGATACATCATGGCTGTGTCATGCATCAGTTCACAGCAGCTATCATTACCTGCAGAAGATCAGCCAGTCAAAATTCCAGCACAGAGCGGGTGGGGCTCCCAAAGTCTCACCCCCACGTAAGGAAAGCTATTGGCAGTTGATGCCTGCAGAGGAAGGAGAATTATTCTCCTTGGAGGTTGTGGTTGCTGACACATGGCCCACAACCCAGTAGATGGCCACACACTCATGTGCTATGAACTAATTCAACTCTGAGGGTTATTCATACAAAACAAAAAAAGCGGGCATGCAGCTGGAAGGGAGATGGAGTCGGGACACTAGAGGGGGCTGGAGACAGTCGGTGGTAGATGCACACAGTCAGTACACACAGTTCACATACCCTAGTTCACTTGCTTTGCTGTTGTAAAACATTGACTAGCTTGAGGGGAAAAGGATTTATCTAGCTTATGGGTTAAAGTCCATCTTTGAGGAGAACAAAGGCAGGAACTGAGGCAGAGGCCATGGAAGGACATTGCTTACTGGCTTGCTTCTCTAGCTTGTTCATTTTCCTCTGTTATACACCTCAGACTTGCCTACCCAGGAATGGTACTGCCCACAGTGGTCTAGGTCCTTCCATGTCAACTAACAATCAAGAAAATACCCTCACAGATCCTCCCAGAGGATGGTCCGATATTACCAATTCCTTAATTGACGTTCTGTCTTATCAGGTACATTGAGTTGACAACTGAAATTGACTTTGTCATTGTATAAATGTCAAAGAATAAATAAAAAAAAATACTATTATAAAAGAAAGAGAAACAAAAATGTGGCTATTAACACCCAGGCAAAGGACAGGCAATATGACTATTTGGTTTATGTTATTTTTATAGGTCACACAGATTGCTCTTGATTCCCTTTCAATAATTAAAAAGTGTGGGGAAAAAAAAAGCAAAATGGAAACATCCTTTTAAACTCCCAAGTCAGTAAAAAAAAAAAAAAAAAAAAAAAACGAGGCAATGGTTGGGGCTGGGGAGATGGTAAAGTGTTCGCTGTGTGAGCAGGAGGACCTTAGCTTGGGTCACCAGCACTCACAGGTGGGCCTGGTGGTCTGTGGCGGCAATCTCAATCAGTGCTGGGAGGCAGAGACAGGAAGATCCCTTCAGTCTCAGTGAGAGACTGTCTCAAGCCTGTTCTACAAAGTGAGTTCCAGGACAGCCGGGGGTGGGGG
>NC_034593.1:22145155-22149654 GCF_900095145.1 Mus pahari
GGGGGGGGGCTATACAGAGAAAAAAAAAAAAGATAGTAACTTAGTTACAGCACCACAGTAGAGCACTATTTCTAAAGGCCTTTTGACAGGTGGCGCCCTCCCCTGCTGTGAGGGGGTCTTGGCTTTGTAGTTAAGTAAGCCACCAAAGGAATCTTTCTGGGAGGTGGGAAGCAGCTGCAGACCTGAGAAAATTTGAGTTGAAATGGATTCCCTTTTGTTCCCCATCATGAGATACCAGCCAGAAAGATGTCCTATGGCGCTTAGGAACTGGCACCATTAGAAATAGCAACACTGTTGCTAGATCCTGCAGAGGCCTCAGAGTCACAAACATTGGGCCCGGAGCTGGAGGTGGTTGTTGCAGGATATCTGATCACATTGTGAACCCGAGATTGTGAACGTTTCTAACTGATGTGGCTCAGCCTTTGATCCTAGAGCTTTCTGTCTGTTTGCTGGAAACAAGTAGTGGTGGTGTGGCTCAGCCCCAGCAAGCCCTTTTAACAAAGTCACCTCTCGGTCAAGAGGCAGAGCAAGTAACCATCTGACAGAGAGTGAACGAACACAGTGACCAGAAAGGGGGGCTCTGAGTACTTAACACAGCGTGGAGAAGAAGAAAGAGTTCTTTCCTTCTGGGATTTTGATGGCGTAGGAAGGTCAGCTGGGTGCTTTCTCTGCCTCTCTGAGCTTGTAAGTTATCATCTCGGCATCTGGCTCCTGAGGTTTCATTGGTAAAATTGAACAGCTGGGATTTTTATTTTTTTTAAAACAGGTTTTTAAAAACAAACAAACTTTTTGTTGATTTTGTGTGTGTGTGTGTTTCACATCATGCACCCCAGTCCCATTCATCTCCCCGTCCCCTCATAATCACCGTCTGCCCTTGTAACTCCCCCCCCCAAATAAAAACACAGAAAACAAAGTAAATAAATAAAACAAAACAGAGAGCATAGAAAACATCCCATCATGGAAGCTATGGTGTCCCAGTGTGTCCCACAGTTTATCCCTCTGTCCACACATCTTCACTTGCAAATGTCCATGGGAATGAGTCATTGTTGCCTTTGGAGGTCTCTGGCTCCGGTGACACCTTCAATTTTGGGTCCCCACTGAGACTCCTCCCGGAGGAGGAGTTATTGCCCGGTGTCCGGGAGATCCTGCAGCTTTCGATCTGCAGGACAGCCCCTTCAGGTGCTCCAGCAGTTCATAGATGGGGGAGATCTCAGAGCGCTGCATCTGGGCGTTCCAGCATCACCAGGGCAAGCTCTCCTAGCTGCAGGGTTTCTGTGCACTCCGTCCTCAGTTAACTTCCTGACTTGCTCAGTTTCACTTTTGGTCTCAACAAGTAAAAAGAAACTGCATGGGCACTCTGCCCTCTAACTGTGACCTTCTCAGTCACTGCTGCGGGGCTGCAAGGCTGCCTTGGGAAGTCAG
This sequence comes from Mus pahari, assembly GCF_900095145.1. Classification (NCBI taxonomy): domain Eukaryota; kingdom Metazoa; phylum Chordata; class Mammalia; order Rodentia; family Muridae; genus Mus; species Mus pahari. The sequence continues at coordinate 22,146,578 of NC_034593.1, forward strand.
ACCTGGGCAGCAGTATGCCCTCCTCGGGGACCCTGAAGGACCTCAGCCTCAGTCAGCACTTCAGGATGACGGTGATTTGCATAGTGCTCCTGCAGGTGCTCCTGCAGGCTGTGTCTGTGGCTGTGACTTACATGTACTTCACCAACGAGATGAAGCAGGTAAGTTAGCCAGGTGCCCCCAGCAGCAGCCGGTTACCTGGCTCGGCTTTGCCTCTCAGCTTGCTCTTCTTCGAAAGCTCAGCTGTAGATTAAAATCTGCCTTTCCCAGGTGCAGACTCTAACTGCTAATAAGGAGAGGACTTTATAAAACTGCACGTTGGCAGACTCCCAAGCAGTTGTAGTAACAGAACAGGCTCTGAAAGCTACCGATGGATATACGGGCACCCTCCGGGAAAGTTTGCTATCATTTCAAAAGTGTCCGTGCAGGGGGCAGTTAGTGGTGTCACTTGGCACAAATGCTTTCTGCGAAGTACTCTAGAGTTCCGTGTGTGTGTGTGTGTGTGTGTGTGTGTGTGTGTGTGTGTGTGTGAAAGAGAGATGGAAAGGGAGAGAGACAGAGGAAGAGAGACAGAGGGAGAGAGGGAGGAAGAGAGAGGGAGAGAGAGAGGAAAAGGGAGAGAGGAAGGAAAGGAGAGGAAGACAGAGGAAGAGAGGGGGAGAGAAGGAGACAGAGAGGAAGAGAGAGGGAGACAGAGGGAGAGAGGGAGGAAGAGAGGGGAAGAGAGGAAGAGGGACAACAGCACATGGTGCTATGGAGCCTAGAGATTCATGTCAGTTGTCTTTCTCCCTAACTCTCCATGTTGTTTTGCTGAACTCTCACTAAACCTTGAAATCATTGTTTGCCTGTTACTGACTGAGCCTAGACCTCTAGACCTCTGCCCTGCAGCTGCCTGGGCCTTGAGGAGAGGGAGTGGCATAGATTAACCGTATGCCCAGCAGACGTCTATCTCGTCTGCACTTTGACCACTTGTAAGTCTGTAGTAACCACTGTCCTCCAGACAGAGAAGTGGGTCTGAAAAACTCTCACACAGACAAGTCACGCTTTGAAAAGCCGGTGGGTAGAAGAGCAAGTGTCTGAACGAAAATCAGAGTAGAAGCTCAAAGCGTTGGCATTTGTCTCTCGCTGTGATCGGTTAGTGGTTAGTACTCTGATCCAAGTCACGGAGCCAAATGTTGTGTTTTGTAAAACCATAGGGAAAAGAATGTTTGGTGGACATGTAGTCAGGTGTGGGGGAAGGGGTGCCTCTGCAGGCCCATGCTGAGGTATCTCTTCTCCCTGAGGGCATGGGGAAGGGAGTTAAGAGGGCAGTATAGATAAAGGGGGAGAGACATGTGGAGAGAGAAGGGGGAGAGTAATGGGAGAGAGGGGGAAAGGAAAAGAGGACAGACGGAGAGCAAGAAGGCAAGAGAGAGAGGAGGGGCAAGAGTCAGGCACACCTGGCTATTGCCAGGTATCTGGTGTGTGTGTGTGTGTGTGTGTGTGTGTGTGTGTGTGTGTGTGAAACCTAGACAAAATGCTAACACAAAGTATCACATTTCTCAGTCCAACAAGGCTGAGGGTGGGGGTGGGCATAAATCAGATGTTTGAAATATGTTTGAGGGGAGAAGTCAGTCAGGGAAGTGCTTCCTATGCACGCTTGAGAACTCAAGTTTGATCCTAATTACCCAGCATGCACCTGTAATCCCAGTGCTTGGGGGTGGGGGGGAGAGGAGACTGAAGAATCCCTGAGGCTTGCTGGCTGAGGGTATGTCTACAGGTGAACTCCAGGCCCCTGTGAGAGACCCTGCATAACACACACACACACACACACACACACACACACACACACACACACCACACACACACACACNACATACACACACCACACACACACACGCATGCACACACATACACACACCACACACACACACGCATGCACACACATACACACACCACACACACACGCACGCACATACACACACACACCACACACACGCACACACATACACACATACCACACGCACACGCACACGCACCCCCCCCCACACACCCCCTTTTGTTTTGTTTTATTTTTTTTAAGGAGTATGCTTTGTTTTTGAATAACCCTGAGGAGTTCCTGTGTTGACAATAGTGTGAACACAATGGCCTGGCTTTCCTTCTGCTTTTTCCTCTGATTAGACTTGTCTTGGCTAGTGGTCTATAATCAGGATTGAACTCCTCATGAGAAAAAAGTTGGATTTTATGCCAGGAGGAACCTAGATACAAATGCAGAAAAGCCCCTGGGACTGGGAATGCCAAACTGACAAGAGTGAAAACCAACTCTGCTTCAGGTTGCTCGCGTCCACGCTGGGTAGACGTATGCTCTAGGGAGCAGAGGAGTGGTAGGGATGGTGAACACCCCACTCCCTTGTCTAGAACCTGATGGAGAAATGAATTATCCAAGCTTAGACAGGGCTTTGGCGCCACCAGGGTAGGGCCAGGCACTGCTGGCCCCCTCCCAGCCCCATCCCTGCAGAATCTGTACAGTGCACCAATGTGTACCAGTACACGGTGCAACATCCGACCTGCTGTCTTGTTTGGAACTGCATGGTAAGGGAGAGGTTTCCAGAAAAATGAGCTGTGCAAAATTCACAGATAGCAACGGTCCCTGGAGGCCCTGCAGTTTGTATGTCCTATGGAGCAGGACTTTGATAATCCCAATCAGCTGGAAAATTTTCCAAGTGGATGAGGTGGACTCTCCTTTTATTTGAAAATAATTATGAAAATTACGACTGATGGTGATTTCTTTATTATAGGGCATGCTGATCAAGCATCTCTGCATATGTGTGGGGCCGGAGGACAGCCTCTGATATCATTTCTTGGACACCGCCTATCTTTTTTCCCTTTTCTTTTGTTTTCTCTCGTTTCCTTTTTTCCAGGTTATTATTTGAGACAGGGTCTCTCATTAACTTGGAACTCACCTAGTAGTCTCTCAGGGGCCAACCACAGAATCCATTTCTCGCCACTGGGACTTCAGGCACATTCCTCCAAGCCTCCTGACTGCCTTTCTCTCTCTCTCTCTCTCTCTCTCTCTCTCTCTCTCTCTCTCTCTCTCTCTC
>NC_034593.1:22149689-22156752 GCF_900095145.1 Mus pahari
TTTTCTTTTTTTTTTTTTGAGACAGGGTTTTTATATGTATCCCTGGCTGTCCTGGAACTTGCCTTGTAGAGCAGGCTGGCCTTGAACTCAGAGATCTGTCCACCTCTGCCTCATGAAGGCTAGGATTAGATTCATGCATTCCCATTCATCGCCTGGTTTAGTCCTGACTTTCTTTATGTGGGCTTTTGGAGATGGAATTCAAGTCCACAAGTTTGTGTGGCAAGCATTTTCCTGACTGAGTTTTCTCTGTATCCTGAATTTGTATATTTCTTTCTTTAAAATTACATGTATTTATTATTTATGTGTGTTTGTGGGGAACACATGTCGTGTCATACGGGAGGTATCAAAGGACAACCTGGAAGAGTTGATGTCTTTCCCTTCTACCGTGTGGGTCCTGGGGATTGAACTCAAGTCATAAGGTTGGTTGTAAATACTTTGGTCCTTTGGGTCATCTTGTTTGCCCCAAGTTTGTCTATTCCCTGAGAAAAAGGGTATAACTATCGCTACTTTTCAGTTAGAGATTGGAGCACAGTTGTGTTTGTAGACTGTGACCCCAAGGTTTGCTAACTCTACGTCATAAACAGAGCGAGTCTGTCTCCATGTACAGGGGTCCATCAACTGGCACAGGTGACAAGGTAGCTTCACTCACTCTAAGGTCCCCAAATCCTCTCTCAACTCTGGCAGTCCGATTGGATAATTAAGGTTTTCAAAATTCTGCTTGAAAATCCAGCAATTTCAAATAAAGCTGAGAGTCTTGAGGCAGAGAGGATGTGGTGAAGTAAGGCTGTGGAGGGAGAGAGGAGGCGAAGGTTTTCCCCAGAATAGCCTCAGTGCAAGGTCTGCAAGCAAGCTGTGGCCAGCGTGGTTCACACCTGTGGGTGCTACGTGTGAACGAGGAGTGGGCGCGGAAGCTTTCCCTCTGCGTGGTCTTTGTCCAGAAATCATTATTTGTGCAAAAAAAAAAAAATAACCAGTAAGACCAACAGCAGAGAGTTGACAATTGTGAGCTCAAGACGGTAGAATAAAGGGGACCTTTCTTTTTTAGATGTTATACATTTTCTAAAGTTTCTGTAGTGAATGTCCTAAGAATGGTTTAAGCTGTCAAAAGTTCTAAAAGAGTCCAGGAACTGGGCAAGCAAGTCAAGACATCCAGCTGTGCCCTCAGATTTCAAAGACATGCCATTTCCGCATACTCAAAAGAGGGGATATCCATAGTCTTGCATATGGTCTGATTCCCAGCCATGCGCACAGAGGGTCAGCCAGGGGTTAGGTGCATGCGGGACTATTGTTCTCAGTTTAGTATTTTGGTTTGTTTTTGGTTTTGTTGTTGTTGTTGTTTGTTTTTGCGTTTGTTTTTGTTTTCAGATTATTAGCTGGAGAGAGAATTTGCCTTTTACCTTTATGAAAATGTCCTTTACTTTTCCGTGTTTTCTGAGTTGCCCATGTCTTCTTAAGGCTTCCCTAAGCTTCTAGTTTATTTTCACTTCTACCATTGAGTCATACACGTCGCCCCACCTCCCCACCTCTTCATTACCGTTTATGTAGTAACTCAATCGCATTAACTTGTATACCTTCTCAGAAGCCGACCCAATCCACATGTCCCCTCCCACCTCCTGAAAATGTTTCTAGAAATTTCCAGAAGGTATCCTGGACATGAGCCAGCTGTTTAATTTGGGCTGGGCTGACTTATTTTCCTCCAAGGGCATTTTGTCTCGCTCAGACTCCACCCTAGTTACAAGAGGCCACTTAGACACCTTGGAACAACCACAGCAACAACAGCAGTGCCTTCCTGTCCTAGACCCTAACCTTCCAGGCTCTCAACCCTTTCTTGTTGAGATAACCCACTGCTAGGAAAGAAGGAGACAACGTTTCCCTAGTGTTCATTAGTGTTCCAATGAGCCACTGAGGTCTCTGAGGCTTCTCGTTCAGTTTAAACAGTGAATGGTTGGCAATTCATTAAGTTGGGTTTATACTTTTGCTTGGAGGTACATTGCTGAGTGTAGAACTGTGTGATTCTGGACCGAACCTTGCATGAATAATGGAATGATTTTTTTTTTTAATAATATGGCTTGGTGCTGGAGTGTAGCTCAGATCATAGAATGCTTGCCTAGCAAGTTCAAAGCTCTGCTTCAATCCACAGCACCACACAACACCGAGAGAGCTGTTGGATGGGCACCTCGAGCTTGGGAGGACGGAGACCCGAGGATCAGAAACTCAGGGTCATCCTTGGTTATCAAGGAAGTGTGAAGCTAGTCTGGACCATAAGAGAACCTGACTCATAATCAATCACTCACTCACTCACTCAATCAATCAATCAAACAATCAATCAATAGCTTGTGTTTCTATAGGAAGGGTGAGTTCTTAAACTTACCACCACCCCAAACTTTGCAGGACACTAAATTTAAATAATAGATAAAAGTATTATGTTTAGGCCAGGCATGGAGGGGGATGCTTAAAATTGCATCACTCAGAAGGCAGAGGCAAATGGATACCTGTGAATTTGAGCCCGGCTTCTTCAAAACTTACTCCAGTTAAAGGCAAATCAACAGATACCTTTAATCAACAGTGACAGGGATAGACCAAGGGTTTCATGCATCATGGACATGAACTCTACCAGTGAGCCACGCCCCAACTCTACTCTTGTTTTCTTCTGTTTTGTTTTAACAAAGGGTCATATGGATTTGTACAGGCTGGCCTTGAACATGTTCTGTAGCTTAGACAAGTCTTCAACTTTCGAGTTTCCTGCTTCAGTCCCCCAGCTAGCGGAGTTTACAGGTACCCTGTCAACAGGCATTGGGAAATAACAGGCTGTGTATCCAAGCTGTGAGGAAACAAAGCCAAAGGGGAAAGAATTAAAAAAAAAAATCTAAGTGAGAGGACATCCTCCTCCTTCCCCTCCCTCCTGATTTGGTAACAGCCTGTGGTAATGAGTTCTGACTGGCTCAGGGCAGGCATGTGGTGGGAATGGGGGTTATAATATTAAGGAGTGATCATTGGTAAGAGGAAGGACTTTGGTTGCAATTATGAGGGTACTATAAATATTGACTTCCTGTCCTGACAAAACACCTTCGGTGGTGCTTAAAGTCTCCCTAAATCAGTTCCTAGGCATTGCTAAAAACCAGTGAGTCAGGATTCAGGTTCCTAGTGATACCTTGGGTCCAACCAGAGTAGAAACAATCTATTAGCTACAGTGTACTCACTTACAGGAGTTGTGGTTAGGGACAGAACACCTATGGTTCACCAAATGGTTGGTTGCTTTTTGTTAAGGATGTGGGCATTTAAATGGATAACACTCCCTACTTCGTACATAGGCACGTTTCCAGCTTTAGAGGGAGAGCCACTCTATCTTAGAGCTGGAAGTAACCTTCATCATCACCACAAAGGTCTAATGAGGGACATGTGCATATGAGGGAAAATAAGAACGACACATGCCTTCGAGAGATGGGGCAGAGGAGAGCACGGTGGTCCAGGACGCCTGGCCTATTCCTACGCCCACGACCACACCCAGCTGTTTAGTATCAGTGGACAGTGGGTGGCATGCCTACTTTTATTTAAACCACAAACTGCCCACGATGCTCACACTCCTCTCAACGCGCACCACTTTTTGTGCTTTTAGCTTCCAGGAAAAAGCATGTGTTCACCACACAGTTACGTTTTCTCTCCACCCAGCTGCAGGACAACTACTCCAAAATCGGACTAGCTTGCTTCTCAAAGGCGGACGAGGATTTCTGGGACTCCACTGGCGGAGACATCTTGAACAGACCCTGCTTGCAGGTTAAGAGGCAACTGTATCAGCTCATTGAAGAGGTGGGTGCTCACAACAGCAGGAATGTGAGGTCAGAGGAGAAAAAAAATGTGCAGTCCTTCAAGCCTGGAAATCTGTATTTGGCAAACGAAGAAACCAAGTCCCAGGGTGCTTCAGAGATTCGCCAGCAAGGCGGTGTTCTGTCTGCTATTAGACAGCAGATAAAGCCCTGGCTGGCTGTACAGCGCCTCCTGTAGGTTAACCTATGCCTTTACTCTGTGATTGCTGGCACAGGCAGAGCATGCGCTCATGGTCGCCCAGTGGTTCTCTATTCATTTCTTATCATTCAGAAGACAAGAGGCCCAAAGGATGGTGATTCCTCTTCTTCCCCTGTGGCCAATCTCTAAAATTAAATACACATTTAATTTTTGCGTGCATGTAAAGAAGAAGAAATGGGGCAAGGGAACGAGAGATATGTTGAGAAGCTGAAGGTGACGCTATCTCAACTCACTGTGGACAAATGACAAGTTTTAGTTAGGCAAATGCGTCCGTTGATGGAAGTTGCTCTGCTGGGATGATCTCTGGCAGAAAACTCATGTGGCTAACACAGTTCATTTCGCTGAATGTGGTTAACTGATTTTACTTTTAGATTGAGTCACGTCAGTTCCTTCTCTGCCTGCTTCCTTCTTCTACAATGGCATCTACAAATATTTGCCTTCTGCCTTTCTGAAAAGGTCAGATGAAGGCGCCGATATTAAAAATACTTTGCAAACTAAGAGGCCACATATATGAGATCACCGTCTAAGGATAGAGTGGGAAATCCCAGTGTGGGCGGACGGGTGCTTTATGTCAGATGTATTTAGGAGTCTGTTGTTTGTCCCATGGGGACAGTATTGTCCTGATGGTCGAGGCTCCGGTGGGCGACTTGAGCAGCATTCACAGTATGGTCCAGACAGCACCTGGAAGGTGGTTTCTATGTCACGTGAACTGGTCTTTGAACTGTGTGAACGTGCCCTGGCTGGGTGCCATGACCAACAGTTGGTAAGGGCCAGACTTTGGACAGGTGTGAAGGAACCTCAAATTTGGGATTTTCAAAGCCTTTGGCTTAAGGGGTTCAGTGAATCATCAGGAAGAGAGACTTGAACTGGGGAGCAGTCTGGAGGCTGGGGTGCTAGCAGGCACAAGGGCCAACCAAGGAGAAGATATACGGGAATTAAGGATAATAGATTTCTCTATTATTATTATAGATTATGTCAGTTTCCATTAACCTCCCTCTCATCCTCTCAGACCCATCCTGGATGGAGAGGAACTGGCAGGCAGAGGGCATGGGGCAGGTGGATGTGAGTGCACAAGAGGAATTCCATGCTCTGCTCAGGCACACTGAGCCCTTATTTCCTGTAAACATCTGCCTATTTTGAACATCTGCCCGTTGAATTCTGAGAGCAGCTGCCCAGGAAGGAATCATTGTTATGCTTTGGAAACACACATTTTCAGACAGATAAAGACATCACAGGTCAGATCAGCTAAGGGATGTAAGCCTTGACTCGTGGTCACCTGCCCTGCTCCTAGTCACCCTTTCCCTGGCACTTGTTTGCTTCTTCCCTCAATCCCAGCCTCCCTTTCCTTTCCTTCCTCCATCTCTCTCCCTTCCTCTTCACTCTCCCCCTCCTTCCTTCTTTCCTTCCTGTCCTAAAATAAAAGAAATAAAGAAAAACAGAAAAAAGAGGTGAGTGTTCAAGCCCACCTTACTCTCTGTCCCTTCTCCAGAGCCCATGGGCCACAAACGCTGGCTCAGCTGGGGGAGGGGTTGAAGCAGAGGAAAGACAGAAAGCGTCTACTTTATGGTGTGGGGCACAGCTGCTGTGCTTCTGACATTTGCAGTGATACGGCGATGATGGCACAGATCCTTGAGAGTGACGAGGGATGAGTGGAGGGGGTTCAGGTGTCATAGGGACTCAAACTGGGTTCTGCTCCCCAAATAGAAATACCCAGTATTCTCCTTTGCACTGATTTTCTGCAATGGTTACTACAAAAGCTGGGCCAGGGGGTTGTAATATGTTTAGCAAGGTATGGAACTTTGGTACCATTTCTTTGGGCATGAACTTAGCATCAAAACTAGAGAGTAACATGGTGGTACCAAGTCAGACATTTATAGAGTGAGCTTATCTGTGGGCATGGTTCAGATCTACATAATAGCTCCAGATGTTGGGCTCTGTCTCTCACACATAGACACAGACACAGACATACACGCACACACACATGCACACACATGTGCACACATGCACACACTCACACATGCACATACACACAGACGGAAGGGACATGGTTATCATCAGCTTCATGGAGCCCTGGAGATGTGGCTGACCTAAGCAGTATTTGTGCCCCTCCTTCCTAGCCGCTCCAAGTGTCAATCAGAGCTTTCAGATTGTCCTTTGATCGCGGTATCTCAGGATTCATCCCAGATCCCCCACAAACTCCTGTGCTTAGATAAAAGAAGTCCTTCTGTATTGATGTCACTGTAGACATGTCCTGTTCCACGTCAGAAAGAAACTCTAGAAGCATGTGTATTCTGTTACATTTTTAGGGATATTAACACTCTTATTCAATATTGTTTGTAGGTGACTTTGAGAACCTTTCAGGACACCATTTCTACAGTTCCAGGTACTAATATTTTGTTATTTTTATTTGCTACTGTCTATGCCACAGCTGAGTAGCTCTGCAGTCTCTCCTTGCTCCCATACATACATACAGTGAGGACCACTACTCACTCACTGTCTTAAGCTGTTCCTTGACTCTCTTTCTGCCTTTGTGCCAAGGACCGGAAATCTTGGGATTAACTTCATGGCCTCCTCATGGTCAGAACTTCGTTCTTTCTTTATCTTTTTTCCCCCTCATATGAACTTTCCTTCTACTTCAGTTTCTTTCCTAATTTGATTATTTTGCTATAAATACACCATCTTAAGTATTATTTAGAACTTGGCAGGAAGTAAAATAGATAACATTCTCCAAAAACTACCCATCTTCTCTGCCTCTGACCACAGGCTTTTCTTCACCACAAACCCCTCAGTGTGTCAGTTCTTCCCCAGCAAGCTACCTACCCTTGATCTCATCTGTGCTTCCTACTGGAGCCACATGACACTCAGCATCCTGCTAATGTTCAGCATCCTGCTAACACTCAGCATCCTGCTAATGTTCAGCATCCTGTGAACACTCGCTCAGCAGCCTTTTCTTTCTTTCTTTCTTTCTTTCTTTCTTTCTTTCTTTCTTTCTTTCTTTCTTTCTTTCTTTCTTTCTTTCTTCTTCTTCTTCTTCTTCTTC